>NW_027526460.1:129254081-129429081 GCF_048455015.1 Haemaphysalis longicornis
AGCAAGGTGACCGCGATAAAAGTGCAACATCTGCTCCAGGGGCGCCAATCACAAAAGAAACAAAACAAAGGCAAGGACGCTGTGCCGTGCCACCGATTGTAGGGTGTCAAATACGCTCAGCCGAATTATACTTCCCATATTTATTTAACTCGCCTCGCCGATGTTTCGTTGGACAAGCAAACTTTGTGACGTCCTGCTGCAGTTGCGTTATTACTACGTAATTCCGGATTCGCTTTCAAAGTTGTGTGGAGACACCTTGATTCGCTACGAATGCCCCTTTGTGACACCTTTGTGATGCATCAATCATATTATGGTCCCACTATAACTTGACTAGAATCTGAAAATTTCTCCCTACCCAGTGCCATGCTTAGTAACCTAAAGGCATCCAGCGAGAGCCACCATGAATCATACGCAAGTGTTCTCGGCTTTCGCGTGTATATCCGTGCACTTTCGCGCCACCCAGCCAACAGAGATGCCCGGGACATTCTCGCTGGCGGTGTTCGAGATGCGTGCGCTTGGCGAGGCTAGTGAGGGGCTAATGCCGCCGTTTACACCAGTTTAGCCGCAACGCAAACTAAAGACTTCCTCGCCCTGTGCTTCGTTAAGAACACGCCAGGGGCCACGACCAGACAACGCCGTCAATTTCCAGCGCAAACTTTAACGTCCACTTTCAAAAATCGCAGAACGGAATACTGGCCTGCCCGGGAAAATGTCTACGGCATGCACCTTCTTATAGCTGTTATTCGTCTCACTCATCACAGCCCATGACAACAATTTGTGGTTCGATGGATCACTTTCTGAACGTTTCTCGTTAGGTCTAGTCGTTCAAGATATGATTACCAGCGAAATATAAAGAAGTACGAGAGGGAGAAACACTGGACGAAGCTAGACTTCAACTGAATATTTATTGCTTAAACACGCAGACATATATCTAAACGAACCTCTCACGCGTGCGCCCTAAGCACATTAAAACGGCGCACAAAAATACACGCGCCAAGTGCTAACCTACTCCTCTGCAGATAATGAAGCTTCTCATCCGAGAGCGCCATGGATGGTGTGCTTATGTCGTCGGCCTCTGCTATTTCTTACTGAAAGGGCTTCAAAGATCTTACTCTCTTTCTCGGTTTCGAAGGCACGGAGTACCCTCGCCCTTTAAAAGCGAAACTCTCTATGCCTCACTGATGGCGCTGGATGTCGTGCTAAAACGCACCGCAGGAAAGCCAACTTTACACAATGGGTATCAAAGAACCGTGATGATAAGCGAAGGCACGTCAAGCGTCTTGAGAAAATCACACATCTCCACGCCGTGAACGATGCCGAGGGTGCGAAGCACTTGGACGCAAATTGTGTATTGCCTGTCATCGTCAGTGCGTGCTGATGCACTCTGAGTTTTGAATGATGTTGAGGTGCAGCAACTGCAATGTAAATGACAAGCGCCACACGAAAGACAATTCGCGTCCCAGTATACTTTGCACCCTCGGCATCGTTCACGGCGTCTTTTTCCGCGAATTATCGTTAGATAGTTTAGGCTTTTTGCTTTATTTTTGCGTTTTGTACCCTTTGAAATTCGCAATGTTTGCTACTGCAGTTACCGGTGCTCTCCCCAGACGGCGCGAGGATGGTACTACAGTGTGCGCCGCTCTCGATAGATGGCGCACAATGCTGTGGGCACGTAAAGCCAGTACAGCCCCTTGCGCACGGACAACTCCAGCCATCGGCACGGACATTGCGAGGTCATAAAGGGCTTCGCCCTTAAAAAAAAACCCTTCTCGTTTGGAATCATACCTGGGTCCTTCGCGTTACGAAGCCCACGTCAATCCGATTGCGCCATTCTTACACACTTCTTTATTTATTGCCTGACTTGGCATAACACAGTCACATGCTCAACCTAGAGGTTGATGTAAATAATCGCCTTGCCTCAGTTTAAGCAGGCAGTTAACATTTGAGCAGTTTCATTAGAATGAAATTCATGCTTTTTCACTACATCGTCATCACACCCCCCTGCATGGCGTAAATTTCTTTAAGCATACACACATTTTCATTGAAATTATTAGCCATAGGCACAGCGTACTCGTTGTCTCGTATAGTCTTTCTTCTCCTCCATATGGCGTGAAGGCCGAACAGGGAAAAAAATCATGCGGTATGACATCGCGTTCTGTGTCAAGTTAACGTATTTCATAAGGTGTTGTAGATCTCTGTGAAGAGTTCGCTGGAGGACATCCCCCCTCAAAAAAAAAAAAAAAACAAAACAAAAAAAAACAACACTGCATCAAGCTATCCACAAAGACGTGCCGTACATTTTCTTCATTTTTACATAGCTTGTAGTCGTATCCCTACGGTAAAAACATCCCCGTTTCATGTCACCTAGTCAAAACTGGCAATGTCTGCGTTTGTAGCTTAAAGACACGCCACTCCGACACGGCCGAAGCAGCATCGTGTTTTTAACACCGTTCTCATAAGAAAGGGACTTCGATATTTTGTAGATGGGGCGACAAGAACAGTTCCGGTGACGGCTCGCGAGGTGCCCACCTCCCGTTACCGCCAGTACTGATTGCCGCTCGGTCCTCCCTAAACCTTATATTTACGCAGCCCCGGTTTGGCCAATGTAACGTTTGCCGCACGATGGCCAGATCCTTACGTGCACCGACTCTCACACCGCATGAACAAGGGTGCCGGGAAATGCGGCGTTTCTGTCGCTTATTGCGGCCTCCAAAAAAAGTTTGAACGCATCTGCGGTGCTGTTAAAATGGCCGTCCTGTGTGTGGTGTCTTTTTCGGGCAAGGCCTGTGTTCATTCACCAAGATGCACCAACTCGCCCAACAACAAGTTCTTCTGAATTACAAAACCTGCAAAGTGAACCACTCCACGTGTTTTGTTGGATACTATACAGGTGCGGTTTATAGGAAGCCGCTATTGTGTGGATCTCGAACTCTGCAACGGGAAAGTACTGCGTACAGCAACGGAGCACTGCGTTCAGCAGCAGTCCTCCAGAGTGCGCGGGACGGCACCGTGGTCCCGCTTTCCGCCTCATGAGGTAAACGGTCGAAGGCACCATCAAGACAAAATAAAACCTTTTTTCTATTTGAAAGAACTACAATTTGATAGCTCACTCAGCTCCATTCAAGCCCCGAAATACGTTTTTTAGCCGAAGATACGCAAGAAATATTGAACAACTTTCAAATTTCGCGCCATAGTGACATAATAAAGGAAGAAGTGGCGTGTTATGGATCAGCACTAAAAACATTTTTATTAGTGTGTTTACTGCGCGTTAGCTTTCAAGTGATGCGGTAAAAGGGAACTACCGGACTCACTGTAATCTCCCAGTCATGTTTTTTCTATATGTAACCTTTTACTTCAAGACCGACAACTTAAGTAACATCATGGGCGAATAGGAAAAGTTTCACAAATACGTACAAATGTTCGCAATGGCTTAGTTTGCTTATACGTGACTCCTGTACTCAAATAAATACACAAAACTCACATGATGATGATTCCTATTGGTTTCCCCTTTTAAGCGGGGTGATGACATGTCATCTTTCCAAAAAGGACTAATATAACCACGTTTTACACCCTTGGTTTAATACTCGCGCTGCTTAGGGCAGGCACTAAAGCTTATTAGGCCCGAAATACTTTCTTTTCCCTGTTACAGGTGGTAACTGTCCTAGGCAATATTCCCCTGTCTGCTTTTCGTCCACCAGCATTCTAATCTTCTTTTCGTCCCCTCGACAGCCTTGAAGTTAACTTCCTCTCTGATACCCTTAAATCCTAGGGCTTCTGAAAGCCCAATATTCCCTTCATGTAGATTTGGATGGATACCCTCACATTCTACCACTATGTGCCGCATAGTTTCTGTTTCTTTTCCGCAGACCACACATACCCCATCATTTTGTGAATATTTCCTCACAAAACTCTTAGTTCGCAGGCAACCTGCTCTAGCCTCAAAAAGCAAAGTACTGCCCTGGGAATTACCGTAGAAATTTTCCTTCCTTATGTTCATCTTCTCAGCCCTGTACATCTCTAACGACGTTTTAGCTTCCATTTTTTCCCTCCATTAATTTGTTTCAATCTGCCTTGCCTGTTTTTTGGTTACCTTGGCTGTTTTGGATTCCCCGCTGTTCTTTCCGTATTTCATCGTTAGCCTTCTCGTCTTTCTTAACCACGGCGTGTCCACATTTGCTTGGCAGCTAGCGCCATCTAGTGAAAACTAGGTAAACCAGAATGTGTTTCTTGTTATTTTCTATTTCGTTAACAAACTGATATATTCCTAAAAGATGCAAACTATGCCATTAACAACATTTCTATGTCTTTGTAAACCTTTTCGCAATGGTACGCAATGCTTTTTAACCCCGCTGGTCATGAATTAGTAAGTCTTATAGGCATAGAGATAATATACTCTAGAGGGAAAGCGCGCCGCTGAGCCAATGCATTGGAACCGTACGACACATAGCGGCAGACATGATACAACGATTTGAAGGTTGCCAGCTGAGCTTTTGCTTACTAAAAACGGCGAAAGCGATGGGCTGTAATCTGGCAACGTGCTACTGTGGCGTTTCCGCGTCCGGCTAGCGAAGCATGCCGGGAATAATTGTAACATGGCGGAACGCTGGACAGGCGGAGTTTGTGTAGGCGGCGTCGACAGCATTACGTAGTTTATCTCCTGTTGGTAGGTAACCGACGTGTTTTCGGTTTAGCGTACGTGTGACTTATATGTACTGAGACTATTTGAGCAAGATGTGGCAACGCTCACACAACACTTGCGCGCAAGCTCGAATGCGACTGATCGCATGCGCGAGGACGCCAAGGAGTGAGCTGATCCGTACTGGGCGCACAGAAAAATGAATGTCCGTATGATCTCCGTGCATTTTTGCGCTGTGCTCCTTTGCTTGCCATTCTGCGACATTTGCGAGTCGCTCAATGCTTTTCAAAGGAAGTGAAGTGAAGAACTGTGGCTTTGTAGCTGAATGTAAAACCTTTATTGACACACAAAAAAAGAAAAACGTTATCGCATGAGCCAACGCTGATATTGCCGGTGAGTTGAGGCCCTTTGAAGCACAGGAACGAAAGACCGCGGTCGATCGCAGGCCAACGGAGTGGAAGAATGCATGCCAAGGGAGTATGCGAAATACAGTCAGCGGCGTGTCCCGTTTTCCTTTCCGTCTGTATTCGGCAAGTTCTAGCTGGTTTCCACCACTTCAAAGGGAAAGCTTGCGGGACTGAATGGGCAGTATTGAATGGGCAGTAATTTGCCGCACAGAGCGCGTGAGGAGAGAACATTGACTTGTTGACTTATTGTGATTGATTAAAAAAGAAACCGCATTTCGTTACCTATTTTTTCGTTCTACCTTCAGGAACGTTTGCGCGAAAGTTCGAAGAACGGAGAGCTGCAAGAAGTTCCATGAATAAAACAGTTGGAACCGAACGATTATAAAAGTTCCTTTTATTTCTCTTCAAACGAGAAAAATCGCTGGCTGCCACTCCGTAGCCTGTAGTGAACTTGCGGTAGTCAAGGTCAGATCGGAATCGCTGTTCCGGCGTCAGTTCAGGCGCAATAGGAACGAATGACGGCCTCGCAAGCGCCCGGGGAGGCACTTGCTCACCGCGTGCATACGAGTTGTACCAGTTGTACGCGTTTTGCACGCACGCAAATCTGAGCTGGATACTGCACACACACACACACACACACACACACACACACACACACACACACACACACACACACACACACACACACACACACACACACACACACACACACACACACACACACGCACACGCACACGCACACACACACACACACACACACACACACACACACACACACACACACACACACACACACACACTGCGCAACTCAGGCGCAAGGGCCTCGCCACTTCCTAGCACACTTAAAGAAAATCAAAACCAAAACTGAGGTGCACACTTACTTTTTGTTCGCTAATTAGAGCTTAATTACACTAAAAGTTTTTTGTAGAGCTAGTTTTAATTACTGAGGCAATTATTTGTAACTATTTTGATTCAGTTCTTTGTTTTAGTTAAATTATTAACGAACAAGTTTTTACAAAAACTGAATACAATTGATCTGGCAACCATGGGAATTGTATCATGTCAGCGCCCACGATTCGTACGGTCTCGGAGCTCGCTTTACCCCCCTGCTTATAGGTGAGTCCCCCTTACGTCGGCGGCCACCGATCGCACAAACAAGATTCTGTGACTTCATAGAAAAGTTTCCGGAAAATGGCTAGGGGGTCGCCACTGTTAAGTATGTTTTCTTCGATATTTCGACTATTTGCTTGAGGTTAGCGATAAAGTTAATTCCATTGTTATCGGGACAAAACGGCTTTTTTAACAAACCGAACGTGCATTTTGTCTTCATGGCCTAAGTCTTGCCTAGGCACTGGATCGAACGCCTGGTGCAACATTTACGTCGCCCTGGGGTATAAGAAAGCCTCTCCAGGACAGCACCGATAAACAAGTGAGCTGCGTGTCAGGCACCCTTGTCCGGCCAACAGACTGCCGCGGTCACTCGCCACTCGACATTCTAGACTAGCAAGGACATCATTGTTTCATGCGACATTTTGTTTCATGCGACACAAGCCGAGCACGTACTGCCCACATAACCTCAGTTCTCATCACTCGCTTGCTTGTTATTTGCAATACTTATTCCAAGCGTGGTTGAACATGCAGCGTGTGTTTGAAGTTTTAGAACAATATTTAGCAATGAAAGTTTTTTTACGAAGAACTACCACATGCTCGCTTTTTAATCTTCACCGCCATTGAATTGTAATGCGGCAACATTAAAGCTGCTTGGTAAAAAAAAAGTTTGTCTTTTTAAATAATAGCAAACAGGACGTCCGCTTCACTCCTAAGACTATATGGGTTCGGCGACACTTACATTTCTCAGCGCTACAGCTCTTATCAGGCAATCAACGCCGAAAGCCTGACACTGTTGCGAGGGCACATCATCAACGTACGGTAGTAGAAATTTTTAGATAGCCATTACACTTCGTTATACTCGCAACGCGAGAGCCCAACCCCTCCGCAGAAACGCAACATTAAAAAGAGAACATTTTATTTTGCCTGCAAAAGTATCTGGAAACGGAGGAGAGGTCAAGTGAATTGCCAAGTTGCGTACACTCCTCTCCATACTATACAGCCGACTCTCAATACTTTGAAGTCGCTTAATTAAAATTTTGATTAATTAGAAGCGGTGGGCTAATCCAGGCAATTGGACATGCAAATAAATGGAAGAAATTGCTGAATAATTCGAAGGTAGCACCCACTATATCGGTCAATTGGAACTTATTTTGAGCAAAAAACATCCAGTCATCCAAACATCCAAAAAACGTCACTTCTCGATGAAATTCAGTATATTCGAGCGCAACAAGAGCGCCGCGTTCTGCGCCGGTGTCGGTGCCATCGCAACTGAGGATCGGCGGGCAAATTGAAACTCCGCAAGCATAGTGCACATCTCTCTTTTGAGGTCCTCAACCTTTGTCGCGCACAGAGCCGTGTAAGAAGCTTGTGGGGTGGACGCTTCAGGGTTCGATTTTAACGCGCAGTCTCAACTATCATGGTTACCCGTGTCGTATACGCTCGACTTGGCTACGACAGTCGCAATTCTGAACGAAATCAAGAAGGGAGACGTGTTGCGGACTTATAAAAAGGCTGTGCTTGTGCTTTTTAATTGCAAGTTTGGTTAATCGCAAGTGCGTTGCCACCCGTGAAGTTCGTATTAACGGAATATTTTTTTGGAAATATCAGTGAGTCAACTCTAAAAAAAGAGGTTGAATGAATTTTTTTACGCACACCCTTGATTCCGAGATGAATGGCGGCACACACAGAGTAGCAACAAATGCGAAGTTAGCAAACCGTGTTCCGAAGGGGAAGGGGATGTTCCGTGTTCCGAAGTTACCAAACCACACGAACTTGCAACATGTCGGATAGATTGCTTCCACAGTGTAATTTGCTACTATTCTCAAAAGAACGGCTTGTAGTAGCTACGCTTCGGCGCAGATTATGGGCTAGCTAAACCCAGCCGTCAAGTCTAAATGCCCGTTGACACCTGCGACGAAGCGACGCGATTTCTGTCGCGGCGAAAAAAATTGGGCCAGACCAGACGACAAAAACGATCGCCGCGCGACAAAGCGACAGAATTCCGGTCGCTTTCGTCGCAAGTGGGAACGGACCTTAAGCCATGGAACCGAGGGTCGAGTTTGGGCTTAGAGAGAACGGGCCTTGGTCCACGCGTCGTAGATTCGGAATTTATGACTAGAATTCATAGATTGGGGCGTGTTTCGCATTATTAGGCTTTTTCTGGTCTGATAACGGCAGGCACTTCGTGGAAGACCTTACAAAACTGACTTCAATGAGTATGTTGCCTAAAACTTTATCTTCTAATTCGTTTGCTTGTATCGTGCTTTTAGCGCTTGGCCACGTCCGGCTCTCTTGTTTTAAGCGAAGCGCAGGTTTCCTTTTTTTGTATGATACAACGGCAACCTTATTTTGACGCGGGAAGGCTGTTGCCTTACTGTCACCATTCTACACTGTTCTTGGTTAAATGATAACCTTTTCCATTTATATCGATGTTGCCGAAGCGAGAGCACAGCAGCTAAATGCTTGAAATGCGTGCCGAGCACACGGCGCGGCTTGGGATACGCCGACGCTGGTCTGTGCACGACACTTTGTTAACTGCTTTTTCTCAACTTGTGCATTCCTTTGGGCTTATCGCTGAGCACCAGTTCACTCCTATAAATGTTTATTCCTACGAGAACCTCGCTTCCGAGTTCCCTGCGCGACAATATTGCGTTTCTCTCGCAGCCAGCAGACAGCCATAGCCGCTCACCTGCTGTGGGCCTTGCAGGGCAAAGCGAAAGAGGCGTACGTCGTGGGTGACCCAGAAACTTTGTTCAAGCCGCACAGTGTACGGGACTCCCTGCTTGAAGAGTAACACGTCACTCGTCAGGGCAGCGCGGATCTTACGCGCCAGCATCACGCCGACGGCCAGAGCCCCGACTCCTGCGGCGACCGAGGCCAGGGTGACCAGAAGCGAGCGGCGGGGCACGGTGAACAAGGCGGGGGGCATCGAGTTCGCCATGCTGCGGTCTAGCATCCTCTTCTCCTTCTTGAGCTGGCGCAAGCAGAGGCGCGTTGTTGTTGTTGTTGTTCCTTTTTTTTGTGGCGCATACCCACTTGGGGTATTGGCCAGGATCGGGAGATATATTGGGGCTAATGTGCCCGATTGAGGAGACTAAATTTTGGAGAAAAAAAATTGTTTATCAGAATAATTGCACAACAAATACAGGAATTTGTAGAAGAAAAGTGTGCACTATGCAGGATTTTGCAAGAAAAGGCTATGCGGGATTTTGCAATAGGCTCTTATTTCGTCTGTGTACAAGAAGAGCGGCTAACAGGGTAGGCGCCTAGTCTCTGAGACGTAGGTGTGGACGGCTGTAACCAAATTGACCGTAGTTGCGTGCTCGTTGTTGTTGTTCCTGGTGACTTGGCACATACCCACGTGGGGGATTGGCCAGGAATCGGGCGTGAGCAGGGCTAATGCGCCGGCTTAAAACGCCGGAAAATTATGAACCTACTGATTTTTACGCAGAAAGAGGGAAAATAGAATTGGTTCAAAGTTGAAAGTAGAGCTTGGGATAGAACAGATGAGCTTTTTGTGCCGGAAAAAACTACATGCAAGAATCAAAGCTAACAGGGCAGGCGCCTGGTCTCAGAAACGTATGCATGAATGGAGAAAGGCTGGCCTAATGATATAAGCTCCCGGCAGCTGCTATTGTAGCAGCACTAAGATTTGTTTACAGCTTGAATAAAAAAGATTGTTGGGAATAAGTTAGACGAGGCACTTAAATCTGCTTGTTTGGTTTTAACGCAGAATAATAGGGCAGTAGCACTTGGTTTACTTGGCATGAGCCTTTCGCTACCGCGGTCATACACCCAGGCCAATCCCCCTGAGTGGGCTGGTAAGGATTACGGGTAGGTATGTTGTCGTCCAGCCAAGCCTAAATTGTATAATGGGGCAAACGAGGAGGTCATGTTTGAGAGCCAATCTACTACACTCCGCTTGATGCACAGGTTACAGATGCAGATAATGCGTCTAGCGGAAACTGGAAGAGCAATAATAAGGTGGCTTCGCACAAAGACGGCCTCCCATGCTCACACTACGCTTAACACTCTGAGAAGTTTGCGTCATTCGTGGCCGGGGAAAATTCAGACCTCAATACCGTCGTGGTCTTACGAGAGCCTCCAATGTCAGCTATATGTTCCTCACATGAGAGTCGAGAGAAACACACCAGTGGAAGCCGCCAGATTTCGGATTCTTGAACACCTAGAGAACTCTTACCAGAACCACCTTCAAATTTTTACGGATGGCTCAGTCAAACCGTACAGACGAGGTAGTGCAACGGCGTATGTCATTCCTGATTCGCAGGTTTCCTAGGCTGCACGACTGATCATGTAGTGTTGCCCACTGAAACCGAGTGCACCGCCATTCCGACTGCTTTGGGGAAACTTAAGTCATGCAAGCCGCAGGAAGTTGTAATGCTGACTGATTCGAAAGCAGCGCTACAACTTTTGTAGCGTGGGATCCCCACGAAAATGGTCTGCCAGCGTTCTTTACGGCTTGTGTAAGAACCAGCAGCCAGGGTTTCAATGTCGCGTTTTCAAGGGATTCCATCCCATGTTGGCGTCAAGGGCAGTGAGGCCGGGGTTCAGATGGCACGGAATGTGCTGTCATTTGCACCGGCTGTTAAAGTTTCCGCGGATCACTGGAACGACTTTAGGCGAGCAGTAGTCGACCATTCCAAGTCTTTGGGAGATCCCTATCATCAGCCTTGCGTCACAAAGGGAGTTGAGAGATCGCAAGCAACTTTGCTGTATCGCATCCGGGCGGGCTCAGCAAAGACAACAGCATGGATTTTCTAGGTGGGTATATCTTAAGATCGCATCTGTGTTCGCCATGTTCAGTGATAGGGGAATAATCAGGTTACGCTCGGGCGGACCGATTTCCGGCATATCAAGGCAGGCTAACACGGACTGATACCACCCCCCCCCCTTCCACCATCCCCTAACGGTACCTGCTACCGCTATTGGCGGATACCCTTTGGCGAGTATGGGACCCCTTCGCAAAACCATTCAGAACTGTGTAATAACAAGCTAGTAATCTGTACTGCGGTATCTTTTAGAAACAAAATGACATGCGTGATGATGGAGTGAAGTATCTCCATTGTATAGCATTAACGGACCAAAGTATTACCATTGTTTTTTTTGCCTTCAATTCACGTTGGCCGAATTCGGTGTATTTCAAAGCCGTGTTATCGTCATTGGCCAATCCTTTTCATGCGTTCCGTAACGAGCTCTAGGACTATTACTAGTTACGTACTTGGAAGCTTATTTCTGTTATGCCACCTGTTTATAAACAGTCCGCCAAACACGCGATTAAAAAGTAAAGGACCGTCAGGGCAAGCCACATTGCTTTCGCATTAAAGCTACAACAAGGCTGCATCTAGCGTACCATCCAACGGGACTTTAAGTACTCCACTATATCTGCGTCCACTGGCATTTTGTAAAAAAAAGGCCTCGTCTGGCACTACACTGCTCTACCAAATGCAAAGTAAGATAACCCAACCTAGAGTAACATAACGGAACTAAGAATGACCTAGCGAACGCAAAGCAATCATTTAAAACGCAAGAAACTATACCTAGGCCATAAAAATTGTAATTCGATTTAAACGTGAAACCACAATCAAGGCAAGAGCCGGTTTCCAACCATGGTCCTTGGCAGCCGGACGCTATGACCGAACCCAACACCTCAACGACAGACGCTAGGCGGTTCTAGCATAAACGTAAACATTCCAATGTCGTCGGACGGCACTCAAGCCATGCCTGCAGCGCTGAGCTAGAGTGCCATCGGACGGCACTCTAGACACTGCATTCCGAAAAAGCGGTTAGAGATTAGTCTAATCACAGATTATTAGTTTGCTGTCCAAATGAAATCAGGAACTCTTCGGCGGTTCTATTGGCCAGGATATGGGCATCCGAGAACTGCTGACTTGTATTTAATCATCGATGAAAGGCGGAACTACAGGACCTGGTGGCCTCACTGCAGAATTTTACCAAACATCTTGTTTTTTTCTTGTTCACACTTTTACTTCATGTTTATCGCGGGGCTGCCAAGTGCGGGCATCTTCCACCTGTCGTGGAGCGACCACCTCGTTGCAGTTGAGCCACTGGGGAACCGAGCCGTCAGACACCCTGGTGGAACGTTTTAATGGCGATGACTGAAAAATTTACAATGATGATGATACTGGTGCACGCTCTGCTGGGGGCGATGTGCGGATGCAAGAGCGGACGGTCTCTTCTCCCGCCTCGTCGCCTGCCAGTCTCCGGCTGCACTTATCGGCTGCACTTATCTTCATGACAAATTGCGTAAAGTAGAAGGATATCACCCAATTTCTTAATGCAATGTTAACCGTAAGATATCTGATAATATTTTGTCCAACGAAAGGGTCATTGAGCTCCTGTCAGCGATCAGCGACATGAGACATCGTTGGGCGCTTAATTTAGACTGGGATTCACATTGCAAAGTCTATACTTCATTGCGTAACAGAAGCTTCAGTATAGGTAAGCCTGACTGCAAACATATATCGTGCGAGTCACCAATTTCGGTTTCGGACTCTACAGGATCTCAACGTAGCAGCCCGTGCGATTCGTGCCTGTTATAGAATGACGCTATTAAAGCGATAGTCAACAATCGAAAAGCACAACCAGTTTACCTTCTTTCATCGGTGCGTCATGGATGTCGTTTGTCACCGCTGTATTTTTTCTTGTTGCTGGAACCTCTATTTGCTCGTATAATACAGGTGAATAATGTCCATGAGTTTACGCTAATGTCACTCCAAGTGCGAATTCTAGCATATGTCGATCACGTAGCCTTCTTTTGGACTGAGAAGGCAAGCTGGAGAGAGTTCATGCAATTGAAGGAAACTTTTGCGGTTTTAGGTGTTACCTTGATATTGGAAAGCAGCTGTGGTCTTCGGTTGGGAGCATAGGGTACTGCACCGATTATTTCGCCGGGATCAATTAGAATGGCGACCGGACGTAGGTCCCTTCTTGAGATTTCACAATACCGATTCGCATTATTCGGCCCAGGCTGCGAAGGTTCACTGTCAAACGAAACAGTAGGGGGGCCTTAATGCGGAAATCATTAGCCTTCTTTTTTTATGTGTTACAGAAATTATATTACTCACGTCTCAGGATAGAGGTTTTTCACCAGGTTGTCGCAACATTTTCTTGGTGTTCGTGCAGCCAGCCCACACACCGCGATACATTTTTCTTTAAGTTATGTTTGGGGAATTAGTGCTTGCCTTCATATTTTACAGCGATGCTGTTTAAGCTGGTGGTTGTGCCGGCGAACGTGCGCGGAAGAGCCTCGCCGAGCGATGGCGTCATCGCGCGCGCCGGCACCACCGTAGCTTTGCCTCGCCACGCTTGGGCGGGACTCGCGCCGCCACCGGTCGGACGCGCGATGCAACTGGTACAAGCACGGCTGTGGGAATACGTCGCAGGGTCGTTCGCTGTACCGCATTTTGCAACGAGTGGTGCAGTTTTGCCAATGCAAAGAGAAGACCCCGAAGCGATAACGCCCCGATAACGCCCCGATAAAGCGATAATGCCCCGAAGCGATAACGTTAATAAACTTGCTAATTAGTGTCGCACACGCCAGATAACACAAGCCCAACAAAGGCCGCAGAACGAGTGCAAACATTTTTAGCAAACGCTTATCCCTTTAATATCCGAGTCAGACCCGCCGCGGTGGCTCAGTGGCTAAGGCGTTGCGCTGCTGAGCACGAGGTCGCGGGTTCGATTCCCGGCCGCGGCGGCCGCTTTTCTGATGGAGGCGAAAAGCAAAAACGCCCGTGTGTACGAGATTTCGGCGCACGATAAAGATCCCCAGGTGGTCAAAATTAATCCGGAGCCCTCCACTACGGCGTGCCTCATCGCCTGCGTTGCGTCGGCGCGTTAAACCCCACAATCAATCAAATCAATATCAGAGTCAGAGGCGTAGCCCGAAATTTTATGTTGGGGGGGGGGATGGGGAAGGGGGGGGGGGGGGGCTAAGATTGCCCCTCGACCTCCTCCACACGATTTTTCAAGGCATTAAAAATATGTATAATAAATACGTAACTATTTACTTGTAATATAAATAACTAGTAACTGAAAATACAAAACTATTAACTGTCAAGAACAATAGAATCAAAATATTTCATAAGATATCTTCGCATGTTCTGAGAATTGTAGCAGATTCGCTTTCACTGCTGGCAATTTTCCGCATTGTCTACATGCAAAGAAATAGCCCTCAAAGAAGTATGGAAATGCAGAACAAATACAAACATATATGCTTGAGAAACATGGAAGCATGAAAAATGTATGCGAAAAATAATTGAAGTATTGAACTAATTCATCTAAAACTAACAAAGCACAGAGCAGACATTATAAACGTGAAAAGCACGTACAAAGAACTTGTCGGTTGACGTATTATTTTAATCTAGCGTTGTCATCCAATCATCATCATCATCATAATTCTCATCCTACTTAGCTCCACTGCAGGGTGAAGGCCTCTCCCATTGACCTCCAACTGGTCCTGTCCTGCTGTTTTCTTAGACTGTTTTTTTAGGCTGTAGGGATGCTGCCTCTTTTCGCGACGTTTTGACATGAGCACTGACAAAAGAGGTACATATCAAGCAATCCCGGATATGATTTTTCCTATTTGGATGCCCTGGTGAATCTTAATACGACAGCTTAGTTTTAATTCGTCTATGCGGCCTGCGGCGTTTCGAGTTTTCACTGTGGGAAAAGCTTGCCGAGTCACCTAGATCAACACAGTCGTTTTTCCGCGAAACGGTGAACACAATGCCTGCACGACACACTACGCAACTGGTTTCTCCTTTTAATATTGAAGCGTGTTTGCCAAATTTTGATGTACCTGTACTTGCCCATTTTTAATGTAGTTTTTTTGCGTTCTTGGAAATGCAATTTCAATGTCTTCGGACTCTGGTTATGGTTGTGCGTGTTTGCCACGCAGTAAAGCAAAAAAAGTGGGTGTAGAGGACTTGTGAGGCTCGTGCCTATCAACGCCAATCCTTAGGCTCGATTGCCGTTCCTACCATTTCTTTTTAACAGCGTAGCTTTTGCAGGTCAAGCCATTTCGTCCGTATGCTGAAGGTCGTGAGTCACACAGGGGCAGGGGTAGGTTCCCAGTCCCACCGAGAGAGGGCGCAGTGGTCTTGCAGGGGCGGTTTCCTCTCCTTCCCGCTATGGGAGGAACAGGGGAGGGAGCCTCCCGCCGCTGACGTTTAGCTGCCGATTCCTCTTCGCGAACCGTACAATTTGCGGAACGACGGCGCTGCCGTTCTCGGGCGATCCCTCGTTTACGTTCGAGCCGACACAAGGAAACCACAGCCCCACATTTAGGCACATTTCACAATGGGTGGAACTGGCTTTAATTTTTTTCCTTTTACTTGAAGGCGCAAGGAGCAGAATCATCCCTTGCTCATAACGCACGAGTTTTTGCACTATGGGGCAGATAATGATTAAAAATGATGATGAGCGATTATACATGTGAAGTTAGATGACCAGCCAATCTGAGGTGACACAGAAATTTGAACAAAGGTAGGAACTGCCAACGGAAGTCGTGCTGGGACCATCCTTTCCTGGATGTCACTCGATCTTAATAGGCGGTCTGACATCAGGGGTAGACGTGTGCGTTCGCTTTATACGCGGCTCCCTATTGGGACAACAGAAAAGCAAAATTAAAAATGGAGAGCGGCAGTTAAAGCAAGAGCCGAGCGAAATAAAAGCAAGCAAGCGAACAAAAATCTCACATACGAACGCTTCGCGCTTCTAATAAAACGCACAAACCGGATCGCCGGGTGCTATGAAAAACCTCGTGTTACGGAAAGTTTCAAGCTTTTGTATCAAGCTCAGGAGCTAAGTTTCTGCTCACACTCATTCGTTGACATACACGAAAACTGCACGGTATGGCCCAGCCATGAGCAGCTTCACTGTAGAATGGTGATGGTGAACTGGTTGAAGTAAGACCAGTTTGTCGCCCTGTGTGCTTCGCGTGACCACATAATTAGCAACAATACACAAAAAGATCAGCGAAAAACTAGTTGGCACTAAACTAAGCAAAGTAATTACAACACACAACTCCGTAAAAAGTGATACTTGCGCATTCTCGCAACACAAGGGAAATAAATAAATAAGTAAGCGTTGTTCTGAGGCTGGCTTATATCTGTGCTACACGGCCGTTTCAAAAGCTTTGCCTTTGCAAAGGCTGTTGAGCCAATTGTCTATCGAGCGCCCCATTTAATATACATAATGCACACTTGTACTGGAGCGATCAACTGCCAATGGAAAATTTCTGGGTAGCACAAGCATTATCCTTGCATGAAACTGCCGGCACCATATGGTGTCAAATCCACAGAACACCACTACCTGTCATAAGTCCGAAGGCAATTATAGACTCCGCCAGGGGACGAGATATGTTTAATTGTACAACACTCGGCCGCATATAAAAAAAAACTCCCACCTCCCCTCGCGGGAACCCCTGTGTAGATGCGACGCATAGGGGGTTGACGTTGAAGCGTTGGACAGCGGAGGAACGGCGCTGGAACCATGGAGCAAAGCGGCGCAGGCACCGCGTTTTATAGCGCGCATAACGGTGAGGGGACGCGCCGGCGCCAGTGCGTCTGCCGCGGCTATGGCGCAACACAATCCAACACAATCCACTTTAATCCAATCCAATCCAAATCCAATCCAAGCCAAGCCAATTCATTCCAATCCAATCCAATGCCCCTCGCGAGAGAGTGTTCGCTATCGGAGAGGAGAGGGGGCGAGCGGCGGAAAGCGCAGCTGGCGCGGCGAGGAGAATGGGGGAGGGGCGGACGCCGACAACAACGCCGACGCCGGATGCAGGGACAAGGCGAGTGAATGAGATGCAGTCGCATCTAAAAATGGTGCCCTCGGTTTTACCGTTACGCGGTCTTTATTCTGGAAGAGCATCCTTGCGGCTTTTGCAGACATATTGCTGTGCCATTAACAGCGTTTGTACCGTAGATGATGAGGTTCCGTAGTATAGGCCCTTGGGCACAGTCTTTTCTTTTTGGAGGGGGGGGGGTGTAACGCTTCAAAGGTTCCGTTCAACTTTTTCTTTCTTTTGTGCATGGCGCCGTTTCTTCATCAACTGGCAATGAAACAACCGCGCTAGCATGCTTCAATTGGCCGTTCATGCTGGCTTTGCAGCAGCATTTCGCTGCAAGATGTTATTCGATGCGCTTTGCGTGTTGCGGCCGTAACTCGACGCAATATACTTTCACTCCCAGCTCAACATTGTAGTTTGACGTATTGAGTATTATCTGCGGCTTGCATTTACTGAATATTTGTGTAAATCGTGTACGTGGGGTGCCTCGTAAAGGTTTTCTCCACTCTCAAGATTCATGGACCTCAAAAAAATTGGTGCCCTTCCACTCTGTGAAAAAGGATGGCCTGCAAAGCTGGACGCAGTCCACGGAGTGCACAAAACAAAACACGGTTGTTGTAATTTGTGATGGAGCGTACTTCCTAGCCATTAAGCTGAATGTACCTCTGAAGGATCCAACCTTTGTTCTTGAAGGCAAACATGGAGCTGCCTGTGTCCTTCCCGCGTCGTAAGCATCTTACTGTTTCTGTAACACACAAGCCCAATCCGCTCTACCACTAAGGACTCCCGAGAGGTCCCATTGGGCTGTTTAACGTCCACGCTTAGATCTCGCACCAGCACAACGGGCATGCCCCCCATCAGTGCGGCCATGAAACCTATAGCTGCGCGTGCACGCCTCCCTTCCTCCCTACCACTATTCTCCACTACAAACCTGCGCACGCATAAACCGGCAGCCGGTCATGGGCGCGTGCTTAGAAGTGACAGACGCCGCCGAAAATATCCCCTGAAAGCCCTCTGAAGTGATATTGGCTCACGCCGGCGTTCCAAGCGGTCAATTTGCTGTTCATCCGGGAGGGATTCGTCGCTACTCCACGAGCTGAAATTCAGGCGGTAACGGCTGTACCAGTAGCTTTCCGTTGTTTTTGCACCAATTCGCGCTTGTGTTCGGGCCAACGCTTCGATTCTTGCTCTTCCTCCAAACGAACGGCATGCATCCGTCCCAGAATGATTTAAAACCTGGAAGCCCTTGAGTATAAACATTCTCGCGTACAAACACGTGGCTTTCCATTTTCCTTCCCCATCGTACGCGCCCTACTGTGTGTGTAAGATGCTTGTGTAACACATCAACCCACACCTGAACCCCTCGATTGAGGAGGACAGCTGAATAAGTGCATTAAGCCATGTAATTTCGACATCTAAATACCGACACAACCGGCATTTCATCGGTAGCGCCATGAAGCCTAGCTGCGCGTGCACGCCTCCCTTTTTCTACCCGCAAACTGTGCACGCATAAACCGGCAACCGGTGATGGCGCATAATTAGGCGTGAAAGACACCGGTGAAAATGTCGCTCGGAAGGCCTTCCAAGCTGAAAAAGAAATATGGGCTCAATGCGGTGTTCCGACTGGGGGAGTTTCTCTTCTGCCGGGAGGGATTCGCAGCTACTTGGCGAAGTGAATTTGAGTGGAAACGGCGACGGCGGGTTTCAGTCGTTTCAGGGGGCAGCCCTTTGGCAGCCGTTACCTGGGCTTCGCGGAAGCGGCGTCGGTTTATGTCCGCGTAACCGAGTGAGCGAACGCAGCAGCGACGAAAGAATGAAAACGTAGAGGAGCGTCTTGCCAAGGGTGAAGTGGAGTACGACACGTACGCTACAGCTTCGTCTCTCTCACTGCATTTCCCTCACACATTTTTCATGCATCGCAACCAAAAAGCGCCCTCCCCCTGACACTTTCCCCAGATGCTGTTCCGTTCTCCGCTGATACAAACCACGTGACGTTTGAGCGGGAGTTTTAAACCTGATATGCAGCAACATGCTCCCTGCTCCCTTGTGCGGGGCTAATCCGAACCTCGGGACATTTGTGCGGGAGGTTCAAACACGATTTCCAACATGCTGGCCGGCGGCGGCAGCGCACTGCGAGATAGCCGAATAGTAGTGCTCTCCTCCGTACGTTCGCTGATCCCGCTAACACTTCCTAAGACGCAGCAGAAATGCGCCGTGACGGAGAAGACTGCAGCTCGCACTGCGCACAAATTAGGGAGTGTACTAATCTTCAGTGCATTTTTTACGCCCATCCGTGCTTCTGTTTATTTCCCGCAATTATCTGATGACCGTATACCGCCGTTAGCTGCCGACTGCGCAACTTGCCAGAGGGGCATCGGTGGAGGCGAGGTGGAAAATAGTTGTGAAAGAGGTGCCAGCGGTGGTGAGGAGTAGCCCCGGAGCGGAGCCGAGTAAGTCGATGACACCGGAATGAAAACTAGGGGGGTTAGACATATACTGCTTTGCGGTAAAATCATTTCAGAACCGAATTCAGAATTTCACACTGCATCAACTCGCTGTGGCAAGACCCCTATCGCGAGAGTCCTGCGAGGAACAAAAGGCGGCAAAGCAAAATGAGACCAATTTTGGCATTTATCAGCAGTTGGGCGACACATTGGACGTGTAGAATTACATCGATAGTATGTCGGCTACTGGTACCTACCAACGAGCCACCTAAAACTGTGTAAATAGCAGAAAGCCATAACTGAGCAAACCAATGTCACGAGTATCCAGTTATATGCCTGTTTTACTTCTGTACGTGCGCCTGCAACATGAAAAACGAATTCTTTCTAAGGATTATATTATTTTTAAAGATGCGATGGGCACGTTTTTGACAAGTGCAAACTGTCAGTGACAATTGAGTCTCTCACACACACATATAAGCACTCACAGAGAAGAGATATAGTAGAAAGATAGAGGAATAGAAAGCAAGAAAAACAGCAAGGCCAAGGAGCATAATACAAAACGCAGAGCATTCTCAACGAATACCTGTTGTGTGCCTTCTCCATTCTAGACCAGAGTGAAAGCCTACCTCTCGTGATATAATCGTCAATGATGCTTGTGTTATCCCAGTAGTGATTCTCAAATGGAGGGGGGGGGGGCATGAATTTTTCCCCGGAACTCGTTCCCCCCCCCCTTTTTTTTTTCTCTCTCTTTTTGCTAAACCTTGCTGGCAACGCGAAAAGAGGCCTTCGCTGCATGACTTGTACGTTCACTTTCTCCCCGTGGCACAAGTTTAAACATTGGCTTTCTGCACAACATTCCAGATATGCAGAAAAGTGACACACACAAAACGCAGCATGTTCTGGCGGCTTTCAGCTGAAATGTTGGACAATACGTCACGCACCAGCATACAAGTCAGACAAAAAGGCTGAAATTTAATAACCACGTGGGGAACATTAGCTCCAAGCGCAAATTGCTTTACAATATGACGCGAATCAACGTAGGTAATTGTGGGGTCCCCCATCACTTTCACCTGTCCGAAAGAAGTCTCTTTCACACTCACGGTTGAGAGTAGCTGTGTTAGTCAATAGTGTTCCTGACCGCGTTTGCATAATATCTGAAGTGAGGGTATATTTCAGTATAAATAACCCCTCAATTATGTGAAGTTCTATAGTTGCACGTGAAAATGCCGACGTAGAGGTTCTCTTCAGTCTTTCACAGAATTGAGCATTGAAGGCTATATAGTAAAGCGCTTGGTACGTTCATGTATTGTTAGGAACCTGAATATCCAACCAGAAAAAAAATCCGTGCCCCTTTCTTAAAATAATGGCGGTAAAAGCGCGAAGCTTTCTACCACGCAACCTGATTAAAAGTCAAAGTCCAATATCCAAACTGCTTCGACAGTGCCGGAATGGCTCGATCCGATAGACGTCGAATTCATAACGCGAGGGACCCAGGTTCGAATCCGACCATGGGAAGCATGCTTTTCTCGCGAAGCTTGATGTGCCTTCCATTATCGTCATCATCGTTTTGCGAAAGCTATTGCGTAAATTTGGATTCCTGCAGCCCGTTTTGCGCGACGAACGAGGCCAGTAGTTAGGCAAAGAAAGCCTTTCTTTCAGGTCTACGAATGCAGGTCACCCTATCAAACCCGAATGTCCAATAAGACGAAAGATCCCCCAGGACAGGAAGAAGCAAAAACATTTATTTGTGAGCGCAGTTACTTGACGATGGTGGCTGCCGTTTGGGTGGCGAACGCGGCAGCCCGGGCAAGCAGTGAAGCTCGAGCCTCCTGGTATGGGCAATGCAACGCTTCCCGCAGATGCTCATAAGGTGCTATTAACAGCGTGTCCGCTGTTGGCAAATATTGGCAAAGATTGACCGCACAAAAAAAAAGAAAAAACTCCCCCCACCTCCCCGAAGGGGATCGTGCGGAAATGCGAATGCATTGGGTGCACCGATGAGTGCGCTGCGGCAAGCAGTCACGGAGAGAGGAGCGCGCTCCACTGCATTTATTTATATTTTTGCGAGCGCAGAGAGCGGAGAGAGGGTATGCGGAGAGGAGAGAGAGACCCGCGCAAGACGCCCGCCCCGCGCGCGAGCTCTCTCCGCCGAGCTCCGCGATGCGAGCGCCCTCACAAGCCCGAGCGCGCTCCTCCTCTCCACTCACTCTCCGCTACTCCGCCCGAGCTCCGCGATGCGAGCGCTCTCACACGCCGAGCGCGCTCCTCCTCTCCCCTTGCCCTCCGCTACTCCCGCCCGAGCTACCACCCGCTCCAGTTGCTAGGCGCGCCACGCGCCACAGCTGTTGCTAGGCGCACGCCGGCCAATGCACGACAACCCCCGACTAAGAAATGCATTCGCATTTAAAAAAAAAACTGCAGCGTTCGCCATAATCGTGGCAACCCTTGCTCGCAACGAGAAAGATGTGTCATGGCGCACGCCCCTCCAAGGTCATGTCCACTGGTTATGACGTCCAAAAAAATGAAGGCAGCTCACACCTTTAGCAACGATGATAGAGTAAAGGTCGTTGCAGGAGCGAATAAAAAGCCAATAGGCTGCAATCATGGACTTAAACCATCGTGATGGTCGTACGGTTCGGTGCAGCAATTTGCTACCTTGAAGTCTTACACTTTAGTGCGAGCTTCCCCCCTTTTTTTTTTGGGGGGGGGGGGGGGGGGGGAGGTGTCAGTTGGGAACTCCCTGGCTGGACTCCACTTGGCTGCAGATCTGCTTCTCAAGCAGGGCACCCAGGCCCGGGGGTCCATCATCCTGACTGACTCACGGTCTGCCCTCCTCCGTCTGCGTGCCGCCGACCAGCCAGCCAGCTCTAGCGGCTACGTTGAGCGGTCGCTGGCGGCCAAGCTTCATGAGGTGGAAGCGCAGGGGTGTCCACTGCGACTTCACTGGCTGCCATCGCACGGGAACATCACGGGCAACGAGGTTGCAGACGCCTTGGCCAAAGATGCTGCTCGCCAGGCAGGGGTTCCAGCCTCCCGGGATGTGGTGTCATTTGACGCTGCAAGGACTATCCTGGCACGAGTGGTGGAGGCCATGCATCCAGATTCCCGAGTAGTCAGTGGCCAGGCCCCACGGGTCTTGCCCGGACGCATTAGCAGAGACGCCCGGTCGCTCCTTCTTCGCCTGCGGCTCAATTGCTGCAACGTGGGAGCGCGCTTGCACCACCAAGGCCGCCGAGCATCCCCCACCTGCGCCGACTGCCCAGAGCCCGAGACGCTAGAGCACTTGCTGTGCTCTTGCCCGCAGCACGACACCGCAAGGGCACAACTCCGGGCCGAACTACAGCGACTCGGTGCCCCAAGCCACAAGCTAGAAGACTTCCTGTTCCCCACGGGACCGGCCGCCATCCGACGGGAGGTCTTCCAGCACCTAGTCAACTTCCTGGTTACAACAGGACTAGCGCTGCGTTTGTAGCCATCGAGTCATGGACTAAACGAACGCGATATACTAGACTATCTCCCACTCTCCTACCGCTCTTCTCTTCCCCCTTCTCTCTTCCTATCCTTTGAAGCCCCAATCCCCTTCCCTGGACTGGGTCGTATGAGGGTGAACTCCCCGTTGAGTTCAACAATATCCCCAGGCCTTTTCTCTTCACCCCTTTGTTAATAAATCACCACCACCGCCACCCACATAAGGTGCTGGAGGCTGCCAAGTGGCTGGAAGGCAGCACAGTTAAATGAAACGTATATGGCTTGGGGCATTAGGTGTTACTTTTCGGGATTGGGGAACGTATTGGTCTGTGAAAGGTGCCACTGGTGTCTGTTTTTTGTTGGATTGTAAGTTGGGTGTGTGCCGGGAAGTAGACACGCTGAGAGAGGCGGTAATGTGTGCCAATTTCATTGTACGTGCTCATCCGGTATCTAGCGGATCTCGCGCCATGGTAGGGGAGCGAGCGGGCCCTGGCTCGGATGGCGAGTTCTTGATCCATACTACGGGCAACTTCATTCCCCCCGAAACCAGCGTGCACCGGAGCCCAGACGGAGATGAAATGGAGCCTGAATTTCCACGATATGAAGACCCACCACAACAAAAGATCCGCTGTTAGACAGAAGTTCATCTGTCGAACCTTCAGGGACGTAACAGCTGCGAAAGAGGGGGAGGTGCCGCCTGCATTACCGATCGTGACCTTCCGCCTGGTGAAGAGCTCCCGCCTTCCTTATCCTCGGTGCGGTCATCGCCTCAAATACAGGAGGCGATGGTGCGGTGGACGCTGAGCGCACCTACAACGGATTTCCCGCGAAATTGACAGACAAGCAATAGTGCTTTCCCAGTAAAAATGGTTTGTGAAGGTCGATTACCAGGGAGATTTGCAGGTTTATTGATGCTGAGGAAATGGTGAGACAGTTTAAACGGAGGCACAATTGAGAAAAAAAAATCTAATCAAAGACTGTGAGGTTTATGAATTGCACAAAAAATCGCAAACCAAACATTAACATCTTCCGGCAAGGTAAGAAGACGGGCGACACAAATAAAAAAAATATTTTGCCGCATTCAACACGAAGTACGAAACAAACGCGTGCACTATAAGCACACGGGAGCTCCCGAAAAGCACAGGCCGTTGCAGCCAGCGCAAAAAGAGAATACCAAGCGGGCGTAGTTTCTTCAGGAAATCTAAAACAAGGCGAAAAGTTTGATAACGAAAGAGCTCTTAATAAAATGCTAAAACTCCGTCAGGGCTACCCGGCGGGCGAAGTTAATAGTCCGCCGGAGGCTTTAATCCGTTCAATGGAGGGCGAGGCGAAGAAGGCGGCTGTTTGCTGGCGCGCTGCTGGTGGTGACAGCGGCAAGACCGACGGCAAATAACGAACGAGGTTGGGGACTGATTGCATCGCCATTTTTGTCGTTTACGCGATGACAGTTGCCTGCTTCGCCCTTGTCTTTCCTAATCGAAGTGCCCCGAGCTAACCGACCGGGTGCTGCCACTTTTTTTCTCTTTTTCTTAACATTGCCTGTTCCGCTCCTCCCTTGTATACGACTGCCGATTATATGCCTGCAGCCAGGCCGCAGCGCTTGCTGCATTTACTTCAATAAGCACTGTAAATTGGAAACCCAGGTTCCGGACGGGCCGAAACTTACGTGCGTAAGGACAAGAACTGATGCCCTAGGCAAGTAACGGGCAGCTACTAACTTCCTGATTTGTATGCCTCAGCAATACATAGGAGTGGTCGGCCTCATTACCCGTACGCTCACTCTCCGCGACATTAGCCGTGGCTGCCACGGCACTACTCCTTCGGGATTGCAGCCAGTAATCATGCATGCTAGCCAGCATTCAAAAGATTAGACACAGAATTCATCTCGGATGATTGTCTTTAATGTGGCCAGACGATAAAATAAAAGTTTGTTTTATTAAATGAGTGCTTTGATTAAATAACAAGGATACCAATTGCATTGTGAGTTTCAGAGAAATAATTTACATATTCAAGGCACCCTGCAACACTTTCGATAAGTGCTTTCACTCTTTCCTTCGCGTCTAGAACCATTGCGAAAGCTATAGTTATCGCCAGCACGGAGCGGCACTGCATGATTTGCTCGTCGCACCAGATGCGCCTTCCATTTCTGCTTTGTTTTTGTGGCTTTATTTTTACAGTTGCTGTCGAAAAGCGTTCATTGCTGCAATTGAAGCAAAAACCGGTCAACAGCCGCTACATGGCCTCAGTGACGTAGTTCGGGCCGTTGAAGAACCTCAAGAGCGGGAAAGAGAGAGAAATCTTTTGAGCGAGTTTACAAGTCATCTGATGGGCATAGAGCTGTAATTTTTGGCTACGGTGCTTTGGGACCCCCTAATCTAAGTACTGAGTGTGTTGGGGGACTACGTTCTGCAAGCATTTAACACATCAAAAAAAGTTGAAAAAAGTGTTGCAAGGTCCCTTTAAGGCGAAATCCCTGAGAAACCATCGTTGTTTAAGTTGTCCAGTCAAGAAAACGACCGCCACTGCAAAGAGTAAACGAACAGAAAACACATGAGTGTCCTGACAGCGCAGGGGAATAAAAAAGCTGGGGGAAGGCGTGCGCACCGGGCTGCGCCTTAAGTTCTTGACGGAGAGGGCGAGACGCCCACGCATTCCTAAATATCCGCCAATGGATTTTGAAATGTTTTGTTATACGTGGAGGCAATGGGAATTGAGCTTGCTATTTGGGGCAGAATTTTTGCCGCATTAAAGAATGATTGTTATTCACATGGCTTAATGGACGCTCCGCTGGAGCAAAAGAGAGAAGGGAATAACCAAGCAGCCTTTTTCTGCCTCTCCTACCTGTTCGAAGACGTCAAATGTGCCCGCTAGAAATGGAACTGTGAAGTTTGTTCTCTCTCATTCGAAAGCCCTCACCCGAAGCTCGCACAGAAGAATAAAATAAAACGTCGTTCATGTGTACAAACGTGCCTTGCTATTTGCGATTAGTCCATGTTAACCTCTGCAAAAGGAAGGCCATGCAAGAGCATAAAATATCTGTAGAAATTCATACATTTGTCTACTAATGCGTTTTCTTACGCCGCTCGTCTATAATGGGAGTTCTTTGCAACCATATTCGGCCATAAATAACCAAATACGTTAGTTAGTTTTATTTTATCTAATTTTTTTATGTTCGCCAATGAAATAAATTTTGATCATTACAGCGATTAAGTGCAAAGCTCGTCAGTTTTTGCAACTTTTTCTTGTTTTTGTCACTATTTTCCAGGTTTTTTTAGTATAGCCGTAGTTATTTTTTTTTTTGAAGAGACGTAGAAGGTGCATATTTTTGATTCCATCAGTTCATTTATGTAGGACGTTTAATTTTTATAATTTGGCATATTTTCGTTTCTTGTTAATTCTGGCAGACCTAGATCTATTATCGCCATTTACGGTATTATAACGGTTAAAGGTGTTAATTCCGCCAATTGTGCATTTTGTTGTAAATGAAGGGCGTTACATGGTACGCACTTTTCGAATTTTTTTCATTCGTATTTTCAACGTTATTTTCCTGGCTCCTTTATTAGAATTCGTTTTTTTTTTTTTGGAGGAGATGTGCGAGATACATATTTTTGATTTCGTCTGTTCATTTGCGTAAAATTTTTATTTTTTCGGTTTGGTTTTCACAATTCTGTTCGACCAATTAGCTTCACTTCAGCAGGAAACACATGTCCGTACTATGAATGCGGTTTCCAACGCGGCGCGGCAAAATATCTGGCATAATGGATGCGCGCGGGAATGGAGGACGCGGCGGGCCATCCGGCAGCCAAACCGGTTCTCGGGGCGGAGACGCGTGCGGGGACGCGTGCTTTTCCGCTCGTGTGTTCTACTCTTTCCGCCGCTAAAACGAAAAATTGTCTTACTTCCGCCAGTTATGCATTTTTGTGGAAATGCAGGGCATTGCACGCTTGTCGTGATTGTCGCGATTGTCGCGATAGTCGCTGCACACCCATGTTTGATAAAACTGCAATCTTAGGACGTGGCCGGACCAAGTTTGAGCGGGAGATTTTAGAGGCTTTCTATATTAGGACTGCGGGACAGCAGCGCTGCATAAGCGTTGTATCTTTGAGCCTTTCTGACAAGGAATTTTCTTTTCTTGGCGGGTAATCTGTGATACATTCTTGTTTGCGTGCTGTTAGATTTTATGGATTGTGGCATACTTTATCTCTAGTCATGTACGAAGCGATAAGTATCACTTGTTGAGTTTTGCCCATGCGCAGCTTGTGGCTGGGGGAGGTTCTTGTTTTCTTCATAAAATTCAGTTGTTAGTCCAGCATCGTCCTGTCTGTTTCTTTCCTTGTGTCTCCGTCTTCTTGGCTGGTTTTTAATCCGGAGATCTATAAGCTGCATCTTCTATATTCTGTCAGTTCATTTTTGTATTTCTAATTTTTTTTAATTCTGTATTTCTTGTTATTCAAAATTTCGTTCGACCACTTCTCTCCATTTACGCAATTACAACGATTAAACGTGTCACTTCCGCCAATTATGCATTTTTGTGGAAACGCAGGGAGCGGCACGAATGGCCAATTGTCGCCATTTTTTCATTCGTAATTGCAACGTTCTTTTCCGGGATTCTTTAGTTTTGTATTAGTTCGGCCTCCAAACATTTGCTAAGTGGGGGAAAAGATACGGCGCGGTCTTCAAAAGTTAATGTTGGGAGTAATTTCATTATTGCTCTATGGATCTAGATAAGACCGGAAGACCGATAATACGACGGAGGGATGAAATAAAGAAATTCGGGGCAGAGAATGAACTCGAGCACCGCATAATCGCCGCAGTGGCTCAGTGGCTATGGCGCTGTGCTGCTGAGCCCAAGGACGCGGGTTCGATTCCCGGCCGCGGCGGCTGCTTTTCTGGTGGAGGCGAAAAGCGAAAATAACCGTGTGTTCCCCAAGTGGTCAAAATTAATACAGAGCCCTCCAATACGGCGTGCGTCCTCGCCAGCGTAGCGTCGGCGCGTTGAACCTCATAGTCCATCAATCAAGCTGTCAATCAATCATTCAATCAATCAATGGAGCACCGCAGGACAGGAGCGGTTGAAGGTCAATGGGAGATGCCTTCGTCCTGCCGTGGGCCTTAGTAGGCTGTTGGTGATGGTGATGATGATGACTCAAACTACCGTGATAAGCAATAAATCCAATTAGTAAGATTACCTGATGAAGTATTGTTTCATTACATTGGTAATTACCACACAAATAACTGGATTGCAGTAATTCGTTCTAGTAGTAGTATTACTGCCATGTATGGTGATGTCTGATCACTGCCGCGCACCCGGAATTTATCAGGTCTTTTTCGGCACGAAGGCGTCTATCTCCCCGGGAGCTGGTTGTGTGTCGGGTTGTGGCGTTACCCACTCCGTGCAGGCCTTGGCGGCTGGCGTTTTGCGTTTTGCCGTCGTGTTCGTAACTGTTGACCGTCCCATATTGGCTCCCATGTAAGACCATCTGGTCTGGGCCTGTTCGTCATTGGCAATTGTTGTCACTTTCTTTTTTGAATCGGCGCTTTGTGGTGTAGTCATTCAAGACGAGCTCAATTCAGGAGGAAGCCATTGCATACGTATCCTGGGTGTGCTGGGATGCTGCAGAGGCCATGCAGTCTGCTGGTTGGCTTGCACACCGGTTCTGATTGGGGCGGAGCAAAGGAAAAACGATAAATCTTACGAAAAGCTTGTAGCATTTCATTACTGACATGATATTTCATGTCTCGGAAACTTTTCAATTTTAGGAGCGCTTACAGGTCAGGGGAACTGACGGAAGTATTTCTACTCCTTTCCCGATTCAGCAAAGACTTACGCGTACAGTACCACAGTTTCTACATGAGCACACTCTCCGCGTAACAGAAGAAGCTTGCACATTCCCGACCGTTTGGTAAAGTAGAGAGTAGCAGTAGGTACAATGGATACACGTTTCCGTTGTTAACATCATCTGTTCGGGTGAGGCGATAACACCTTAACTTGAGATTACGCGCATTAAAACATTGCAAGAAGAAATTGGGTATATGAGCTAGAACTGGATCAGTGAAAACAGTCGAACAAAATACATTACGCTATATTCGACGTGCTGAAGTACGCGCAACCATTACATTCACGACACGTGTGGAACGGCTATTTAGAAGGTTTTTTTTTTTTTTTCATACAGTGCACGATAGAGCACGGAACGCGTGACAATGGGATCTGAAAGGACGAGAAGAAGCGATCCCCGCCCTGAAATTGTACCAGAAACGGAAAGTCTACGTGGTGACTCGTGACACGTGACACGTGACCTGGGAATCGGACATCTTTGTGTCCATGGTTCGGGGAGCAACAGCGACGAGAATATGCTATGTGCGCTGTCGGCGGCCTTGCAGAACTAAGCCTGTATTAATATGAAAGCATTACGTGCACCAGGAGGCGTAAACCCGGATTTGTACGCTGCGGAAGTCCCAAATACTCCACCTGCCTTCAGCTAAAAATACACTAACACTGAAAGGAACGTGAATTCGATTTATATAAACCCATGGTGACATCCAGATGACTAAACCACTGCTGTACACAAACGTTACGCAGAACCAAACTTTCGAGGCATGGCTATGTGCTTTGAAAGTGAAAGCATTACAGCTTCCCGTGACAAAATCTTACTGCTACATCGTGTGCGTGTGCTTCATGTCGGTTGCACGAAATTGCCGTAATATGGATTCGTAGATGTAGTTTCCAATTCTCTGCAGACTTTTCGCATATTATTCAAGGGTATGCGCAAATAACGATAAAAAAGGTCTCCAGAAGATCACGTCAGATTCACCAATTCCAATTTGGCCGCTACGACTAGTCCAACTTCTGCGTACCCAACCAGCGGTACTGGCTAGTGAAGATAACATCTGCCATCAGAGGCTCATGGCTCATTCACTATAATCTTTCTCACGATGCTTTCGCATTCAAATCACGGGAGTGAACCTGAGTGCCCACAGTATTAAAGCGAAAGCTTTCTTAGTAGGACCGGTGGCGTTCTGTCAAAAAAATTGGCCGCGTATATGCTCCTTTCGTTGCAAATGTCGTCAAAAGACGATAGTCTTTGTAGACATTTGCCAAGGAAGTGCCCCCCTTTGCTTTCCCGCTCACCTCTCATGCTGTTCCTGTTCCGTCGCGCTCAGTTCAAGGTAAACACGCTAAAGGTTTGCTCAAGGCGATTGAATTTACCGCGTTCCACTGCTACAGGCCGGGTTCCTCGATGCCAGCGCGACAGTACGGCGGAGACGCGCGTTTATCGAGGCGGCCGACTACAAGGTTTATAGAACCGCATTGCCGTGCTGCACGTGCGTTCCAAGCAGAACGTAGAATCTAGCTAGTGGAACCTTTCATTGCTGTTGCCGCGTGATTTCTCATATGCCGCCGGGAGGTGGCGGTTTTCGGCAGTAGACGTAAAATATCATTTGCTATCGAAAAACCATGCATCCATGAATTTTTTAATAAAGGAACACTGTAAATATGGATGTCGTCTGTATATAGATGTGTATAGTTCTCTCGTTTTTTTTTGTTTTTTGTTTTTTTTTTAACTTTATTCCACTGCTGTAAGGACCGCTGCTGTCTCAATGTACTTAATCTAACCCCTTGTGGTTCCTTAGGGCAAGTATTGTACCTTTTGTATACTCCAATGCCTGGAGTAGCCAGCTCCTGTTTGGGTTGGAGCTAAACTGTCCAATAAATAATTATTTCTCTCTCTCTCTCTCCCTTGTGTATTAATTTTCGGTCTTATATTTGTGTAATGTCCTGTTCATGTTCAACAAAGTTGACAAGTATGAACATATAAACCGGGCTTAGAAGCTCACATTTGGCTATGAGTATATAAGACTATTGTGCAGTAAGCATGCTACTTTGGCCGGGTGGCTGAATCGAGTCACAGACAGACATGCGGACAGACATACAGACAGACCAAAATTTCTGGGTTTAAGTAGCCCAAGAAAGACTATCGTCTTTAAAAACTGACGCATCTCTCTCTAGACCGGTTGGTTGAGAGGAAAGCTCTGATAAGATATCTGGACACACGGCGCGCGCGTGAAACTGGACTTCCAGTATGCCAAAGCGGTTACTTGAAAAACGCGAAAATAAAACGGTTCTATATATGGCCATACACGCATCGATCGTGAAAGAGGAGTTCAGTAGTATACCTTTACCTCATAAATAAACTACGTGTCGGCATACACGTAAATGGTTCGTAGATGCGTTTACTTAGTGCTCGAAAAAATCGTCGCGTGGGTTAGTTCCTCGTTTGCGATTTGAGTCTTTCAAGGAATGACGATCGAATGGACGCACTTTCAGCAAAGGTAGCACGTACTTTTGGCTTTCGAGGTTGTCTTTTAGCAAGAAGTGGTAAATTTTTATTTATTTATGAGATCCGGCTTTAAGCCAATAAATGTTTGCTATTGTTTGATTGCGCTCCAGTCCCTGGAACATGACTATTTTAGCTGATGTCGCTTTCTTTTTTTATTGCGCAAAAATGCTAATAAACCATTATTACGCTACATTTTGCCTTTCACTGGACGTATACCCACTGCAATCCGACTTGGACTTGGCGGTGTGCATTTGCCTTGGTTGCCGTTAAAATAAATTTACTGCCTCATGCACAGCGTTTTATCGACCACTGGTACCCTGTTAAAATGCGCTCTATTTTTTTCCGGTATCAGGAGCTTACACACCCTTGTTTTAATGTTAACATCATCACCATATTTCCCGCAACAAACGGTCGTGATACGCCGCCTGCTAAGCCTTAGAAAATCTCCCACGGCGCGTACGTTTAAAAATTTGAATGAGGCCAAGTAAGTTCAAGAGCCAATGTATAACAGAAAGAAAACGACTACTCAATAGGTTGCTGCAATGTGCGGCTAAAAGCCCCCGGCATTTGCTCCCTATTTCCGCCCCGAACAGCACAAACAGGCTTTTTTGCTTCTGGAGACTTCGCCATCAACAGACATAATTCTGGTAACACAATGGGGCAGTTTTCTGCAACTAAATTCTTTCCGCAAAGAAACATTTCGCTAATCTGATTTACATAAAAAGCCATTCCCAGTCGAGGCCAAAAATACCATTGTAGCGACCCAACTGCGAATAAATGTTAGTTCCGCTTCAATGCCAGTCTTCAAAGGGTTGCTTCAACCGAAGTTTGGAGAGCGCGTGATTTAAGACAAATGGCAGGACAACTGCAGGCATCGCAGGAAATTACTAGACGCCGTTCGAAGAGGCCCCGCCCCCATCACAAGGCCGCACGGACGTTATTCCTAATCACCTCATTTAGGCGGCTCTCAGTCGTACAAAACGAGGCGACCACTTTTTCGAACTCAAGTGCAAACGTTGCCCGCATCCAGCAACTTCATTTTCGCGTGGTGAACAGTGCCCAAGTATTCCTTTGCGAGTAGCCCACAGCACCAACCATTTAGCGCCATTTAGCACCAACCACTTAGCAAAAATGCATAATTGCAGAAGCTAACACATTTATTCCCCATGATAATGTAAATGAAATAATAATGTAATGCAAATTGATCACGATACTTTCAAATTGGCAAGAGCAATGAAAAATTGAAATGAAAAATGTCTATCTTGCACGCCACCCTCGCGTGAATGTATGCATGTATAAACAACATAAACACTTTGGCCCCCACTTTGACCTCGCTATTCAATACGGCGTTCTTTCCTGGTGTTAATCCCGGTACTTTGAAAATGGCACGTGTCGTTCCGATATACAACACTGGTGGCCCGAATGACCGCGGTAATTGCAGTCCAATTTTTATTTCAAGTTGCTGAAAAGATAATAGCCAAGCGATTGAGACAGTTCCTTCATAAAAATGACGTCATTTCACCGCATCAGCACGGTTTTCGAGAAGCTAAGTCTACTACATCGGCAATAATTTGTGTTTCTGACAAATAATGATGGCATTAACAACACTGAGTGTCCAGTCGTTGTTTTCGTGGACATCAAAAGAGCATATGATACTACTGATCACAATATTTTACTCAATAAGTTGCAACAATATGGCATTAAGGGTGTGGCTCTCGAGTTCTTCAAGAGTTACCTCAGCAGTCGCCACCAAGCCGTAAATATAGACAAACATACCTCAAGCTTAAAAGAAATAAACAGGGGGGTACCGCAGGGATCCGTGCTAGGGCCCTTACTATTTACACTCTCTACAAAGACCTGCCTAATTATCTGCGTAGTGCTTAAGCTATTATGTACGCCGATGATACGGCAATATTAGTAAGATCCAAATCGTTATTGGATGCCGAGTGCACTATCAGTAATGAACTAGAAAGTATTCGCAAATGGTTTGTATCTAACAAACTCACCCTGAACATCTCTAAAACTAAATATATTGTGTTTAGGTCCCCTTATAAAGCACACAATAGTATACCAATTACAGTTATGGTATACCGAAATTGATCGTGTTGAAGAAATCCTCTATTTAGGTGTGATCCTAGACGAAGCGTTTAACTGGAGGCCTAACATTGACAATCTTAGAAAAAAACTGCATTATGCTTGTTTTATCCTGACCAAGTCATCGCCACTTCGATTTTCAGACAATACGCACTATATATTTTTCGATATTTCACTTGCACTTGTCATACTGAACAGAAGCATTGCGTACCCAACTTGCAGCACGCCCATTGAGGCAATTTTGCGCCTTCGAAAAAGAGCGTTAAGGCTAATTAATTCCGTAGTTTCCTGCTCTCCGTCAAAAACTTTATTCATTCACAGGCAGATAATGCCGGTGATATTGCTACGTGATTACCGTTCAGTTGTATTATTGCATCAAATCATACACAACAACTCGCCTTTTCCAGATAGCATGCTTAGAAAATCTAGTGTAAACAGGCTTCCTGCCTCTCAAGGCAAATATGTAATTCCGCCATTCAACAACGTATACGGTCATCGGCGATTACCGTATACTGGTGTTAAGATACGAAACGGGCTTCCTTGTGCAGTTGTTTTCTCTTTAAATCAACGTGATTCCAATGTCATGGCCTATTTGAAAGCTTATTTTTTTTATTTTTTGCCTGTGCTGAAATAACACGTCGTTTTCATGGTACAGATCGCTGATCATATTTATGTATTGCTACGCAAGAGATAATCTTGTTTTATTCCTGTATTTTCTTGTCTTGTTTTCTGGCTAGTCAAATTTCTTGATCTATTGTTTTCGCATGGCCATGCTTTAACCCTTGATTCGGAATCTTTCTGGTTCAATTTTTGTCATATTGTTTGTGATGTGCTGCCTGCAGGCTGCCTTTACCTTTATACTTTTTTGCCTTGAATATTTGTGTGGGTGCCGATAGTCCCCTATGTCAATTTCTATGCTTTGAATGGGTCCAGACTAGCCGAAGGCTAAGGACCCAGACGTTTTTGTTTGTATTTTGTACGTGCGAAAGCGTCACAATAAACTATTTCAATTTCGAATATTTATTAGGTAAAGGAGTGGCCAGTGGCATAAGAAAGGAGGAGTTGTTTCGGAGGGGGGGCAGGGGGCAGGGCTCCTCTACGCTCTAAATTCTTCGGGCTACGCCTGACTCTCTCGCGAACTCCCACAGGGAGAGTAATGTCTCCTTGTCATGACTGGGATTCTTGGGCGTCGTCCTCTCTTCATATGATGGCACCAGTTGGGGTGCGTTACGCGAATAAAATATACCAGAGAACCCTGAACTAACCAACAGAAACATAAACAAATTCGTAAAAAAGAACCGCTCATGTAAGGCCTTGTATGTGCAGAAAAATGCATAATGGTCAAACGTAACGAATGCATTTGCCATAATAATGTGAATGTATATTATTGCCGCAGGAAATTTCAAAAAAATAAATAAATAGAAAAACTGAAACCTAGAAAGTACTAGAAAGAAGGTAATGAAATCAGAAACATCTATATTATACATTTGGCTCTTGCTATGAGGGCAAAAATAAAGTGAAGCCGAAAAAGAAACAAACAACAAAAAAATTGTTAGAAAGCATCAGGCGTATAGCGCCTTGTATGCGCACAAAATTGTATAATTGCCGAAGATATGAGACTTAATCTTCGTAATAGCGTAAACGTAGATCTTTGGTATCAAAAATAAAAACAATAAAAACTCAACATAAAGTCGCCCAACCGATCCCAATACAGTCCACCACTAACTAAAACGACGGAAAGTAGCCCGTTTTTGCTAGTCATAGACAAATCTGTCTGTAACTGAAATCCCAGTGAACCCAGGCGCAGCAATAGCGTTTCCGTATTATTAGACAATTATTCAAATACATGCACATTTTTATTGTTGCAGATGTCACTCGGAGGCTAACAGCCATGACTACCTTGTAAAACGATAACGTTTAATATATATCTGACTATTGCTGCTCTTGCCTGGCGTTGCAACGTTACTCTATCTTCAGTATATATCGTGTCACTATACGTGCCATTACGGGCCTCCCGCGACACACAGAGTCGACCTCCTGGAGAAGGCTTCGCCGCTTCCACCCCTCCACATCCTTGTGGAAGAGACAAAATTGCATCACCAACATCGTCTTGACCTTCCCCTCAAGGGAAAGCTTTCCAACAATGGCACCACCTAAACAGCCACACAGATATCGCCAATATGTCACCTGCTCTTCCACCACGGGAACGCCCGGCACTCGCCCTACTTCGTCGCCGCCCCATAGAGCGACGTCGAAGAAATGTACGGAAGAAGTACATTGCCCAGTTGGCCCACGACAAAGGCTCCGAGGAGTTTGACATATTTACAGATGCAGCTATTAGCGGCATGAGCGTAGCAATAACCTGGACTTTCCCCGAAGACCCAACCATGAATGGATCTCGGCAGATCAGCAACACGTACGGCCTTACTCACGATGTCGAGCTATTTGCCATTCTTGGAGCACTCCAACAAATTCATACCTCCCAGCAACCCGAATATCACCATTACCGCATCATTACCGATTCACACGTTGCCCTCCAGGAACTCAACAAGGCTTATACCCATAATCTCACCGACAACTACATTATAAGCACAATTCAATCCTTGCGCGGACAAGGCATTAATGTTCGTCTGGCTTGGACACCTGGTCACACAGCTGGAGCGACTGGAAACCAGCAAGCACACAACGCTGCTAGGGAGTGTCTTCTTTCGACTCCTTCCCTGGCTACCGCGCCCGCTGACGAAACTTCGCCTAGTACATCTTTAGCCTGGTATCAAAAAAGACGACAACTGCGGTAACAAAGTCAACGGCGGCTCCAAGAAGCTACCCCCGCAGGCTTTCTCCCTGCTTCAATATCCCTCTCTCGGCAGGGCGAAATCTTTGTTAACAAGGCATGCGCGGACACCGCCTATGCTCCGGACATTGTTCACAAATGGTACCCCGGCAGCACATCCCTTTCATCCGCAACTACGTGCTATTTCTACAGTGCCGCTAACACCCTCCTGAACTTGTTTCACCTAATATGGTCATGGCCGACATTCCAAAGTGGCCGAGAATATCTGGTAGCCCATTGCCCACCACCACGTACGAATACGGAGCATCTGGAGCGCCTGCGCTCCGATGCTATTCTTCTCAAACGAGTAGGAATTTATTTACTTGCCAGTAGTCTTTACAAAGCAGTAGAACGGTCTGACAGTCCTATTAGGGCCTGCAAACGGACAAGTTGTGTTTAATAGGGCACATGAGACTTTCATTGAGGCTTTCGACTCACCTTCCCTCATCTTCCAATAACCCCCCAGGGCCTCAGGCCTATTTCTAAATAAAGTCGTTCATTCATTCATATCATCCAGAACCGATCACTGGCGCATTCCAAATCAATTTTCGAATGGCAGTCACAACTTTCATAGCTGCTTTTAGATTACCCTCACACAGAGGGAGTATACTGCTATGAATGTATTCGAGCGAATAAAATCAAGCCTTTTGCACTAATGACGATTAATCCATGCGTTCCCGGCACAGAAATTGTAGCCTCAATATAACTGCAGCGGCAGCGGTACTGACAATATCTATGCGCGAAGGCGTAACTTTAGACGCCTTCGATGTAACTTGGTGCTTCTTGTTTAGTAAAAGTCATTGCAAAGAGATGCGAAAAATGTTTACTGCACCTATCTTACCAGTGGCACTCATCAGCTTGTGAGCTGATGAGGGCCACTGATGAGTTGCACTGATGAGTGCAACAGGTCAGAATGTTGGCTTTGTTAGGTTCAGTCGTTCTAGTAGGTGTGCTAGTAGGCGTCGGTGGCGGAATCAGCCAGCTGTGAACAAGCGGCCATGGTTCACATTTTTAAATAAAGCGGAACCTATTTAGGGTATATGAAAAAAAAAAGTTACATGGTGGCCAGGATAAGAGCCGGTAACAGGCTGTGGTCTGTGTGACTAAGTCAAGACAATCATAACGCCGCTGTTTCGCTATAGCAACTTGAAGCATAGATTTCTTCGCGGAGTATAATTGCGAAACACCGTTATACTCAGACGCCTAAATTTGGCTCAGACCAAAAGGTTTTAATTTGACAGGTTACACAACTGTGTGAATAATTTCCAAAACATTCCATCCATATCATTTAGCAGAATCCCTTCAAGGGTAGGGGTACACAAGGGGAGAATTTGAGGAATTTTAAAACGTGTTTTAGCTAGAGACAGTAGAAATTTAGCACACGGAGGTGCATTTTCCGCACTCATATTCGTGTACTCTTACGAGGCATTGATCGTGTTCGGCATTGATGGCATTGCAGTAACTAAAATTACAGTGATCAGCGTCGCAATCGCTTTGCCACTCACTAATATATGAAATACACCGTCATGGAAAAATGAAATTCGAACACGAAAATATAAATGAGAACACACAAATAGCGCGATTTCTTCCGATACAGATCAAATGGACATGTGGCTTAGCTACAGTACCAAATTTGGGAAATGTGGCTTTTCAAATAAAGCTATAGCGCGCTATTATTTGACCTCCACGGACAGTGTTTTTCAAATTTGTGTGTTCTGCTTCCTATTTTTTTGCTCGCATTTCGTTTTTTTCACGACGGTACACAAAAAATGTTCTTGTCCTGACAAGATACATTTCCAGTAGGTATAAATGCTACCGGTAAAATGTAGAGAGCGAAGTTCAGCAACTTCCGCCATTTGTCTGGTGTTGCAGAATGCGCACTAAACACCCACTAATGTCTTAGTATTGGCTATCAACAAAATCGCAGTAGTGAAGTGGCTCTGTTACCGGTAAAAAAGGCTGTCATCGATAATACAAGAAAGAAATTAACAGCGGTTCTCATTTTTTATTTATGTTAATGTTTTCCTTTGGCAAACTGTGATGGATTGTTTAACCAACTGTATAAATTGTGATAAGAGGTGCGGTTTTAGAACAGCTTAAAGACTGCCTGTCGCATCGGAATTTAAAAAATTTTAGCCTTGAAATAAAAAAAGGAAAACAAATGCCAGTGCGGAACCTTCCTTCTGCTTAATTTTCCGAGGGCTCAAAACTTGGTGAAATTTTTAACGACCGAACAAATCGGAAATTGTGTTCGCACGTAATCGCTAACCTCGAAGGAACGGGAAAAGTAGGAACTACTCGCCTTATGTACTTTCGATTTCCGCGAGCGTTTGATATATGCTAAGTTTATGCGTTTATTCGTAAGGCCGTGTCGAAGATTAGCAGACGATTACAGTAAGGAGAAGGAGATGGAATTATTCTACATACAGCCCCGGCTACTTTCGCAGCTTATACGCGCGTCAGCGCAAGTTTTCAGATATTATCATCAATCGCATTTACATTATTGTAAAATATTACCCTAATTATCGTGCAATGCCGCATTAGTTGCCCTCACCATGCTGACTTCATCGCATTACTTGGGTGCTTGCTGTGGAGTACCCTCTAAAAGCAAGCCTCGATGGTCGGGACATTGGCGCAGACATTCCTAATAATCTTGTATTTGTGTATGCCGCCTGCACTGGTGATTGTGATGGTAGAACAGCGCTGTCTTTTTTTTTTATTTGCAGTGTAGCTTCTTGCGCCTCTGTTAGGTCGTCGATTTACCAGTGTTGCAGGCGATCGCCTGCGCTTCTGGCAGAGAAAGCACATCCTTCCTTGGGTCACAAGCAGACGAAAAGTGCGGTGCCGGTCTCATGCCACCGCCCCACTTGAACGCAACTGTTATAAAACTTTTGTGAACATGACTTTCTGCTGTGTAAGGTTTCAATAAAACTGACTGTAACAACGAGCGCGCTTGATTCCACATGTACCAATGTGTTCTTTACAAGTAGCTCGAAGTTATTCAAGTGTATGTTTTCAAGAATTTCTAAACAAGGAGGCCAGTCAGAATCTCCTGAAAAGTTAAAATTTCTGGATAAGCATCGTGGATAAAATACTACTACCCTTAGAAGGCGAGGAAAGAATTCAGGCCGACAATGGGGCGCTGTCCTAATGCGCTGTGTTGACTTTCTACAGTTTTTTTTTCTGTAAAGGTAGAAATGCCACATCAAAAAGAATTTTACAACAGTTGAATCTATTGCATATGTTCTGTAAATACCCCAGCCTTTTTTTTTAATCTACGTAAGCGCTATTCTTAATACATGCAAGAACTGATTATTCGCACTGAGGTTTTTTTTTTTTTTAACTTGCCGGTATAATCAATTAGTTAAAATTATTCAGTACAAGAAACATTTCTTACTGTGAGAGTAGTATACTGCTCACAAACCGGGAGTTTTACTTTCTTGCGAGTCGAAGCAAGTGCGAGCCCCAAAAATTATCATAATCAAGGCGTTCGAAGAGCTACCGTTAAGTCTGCAGATTATGAATGCAGCGGGTCTCCTTTACTGTAATTCCCTTAAAATACTCCCGGTACCTTTCGTTTTGTGCTTCAGCCGCAGAGTGACGTGGGGAACGCGGGAATTCTACGGCCTTGCGTTAGCCCTTACCTTAGGCCTAACGTAGGGCGTTGGGGTCTAACGACGTTAACCGGAACCTACAGGTTGACATACGCTGCTTTCAGCGTAGCTATGCCCAACGTTAGGCTACCTAAATTTAAGCCTAATAATGGTGAACACGCATACCCGCAAAGATGTATTGGCCCGCACTTCCGGAGTTTTTTCGCTTTGCGCGACTCCCAAAACTCGGACAATCTAGCCAACGTAACACTTACGAGGAGTAGTAAAAAAACGTTTTACTGAGCCGGCAAAGTGAGAGTGGTTCCCTATTGCAGGAATCCATGTGACGAGCGTGTAACATGGGTCCCTTTGAAAATGCAACCCATGGTCTCAACAAACCGTCGCAGCTGAACACGACGCCTGAACGTCGCATACACGCCCCTTTTCCGTCTCAAGGTTCAGCAGACCAGCTTACCACTTTGTCAAGAAAGCGACTGTACAGAAGATAGTCACCTCGTCATATGTGTGTGTAAATGATATGCCCCACCCAGACTCTCCTTGAATGCGACTTTGGGCAAGCTACCCACATCTCAGCAAGATTTGTTGACGGGCTAGTTGGTCTGATACTTGAAACGCCATGAGGATTGCGCGGAACGACGACACAAAGAGACAACAGGACGAGCGCATTTTGTTGACGGGCTAGTTCGTCTGATATTTCAAACGCCATGAGGATTGCGAGGAAGAACGACACAAAGAGGAGACAACAGGAGGAGCGCACCACACATCTCGTATTACGCACACTATAGCATGATGTTCTTGGCCCCTGGTCATGTGCAACAATGCCTTCACGTGCGACGAAAGCCTTTCTCAGCTTCCTCCGCAGTTCAGGCCTAGCTCACATTCTTTAAAAGTGCGGTACCTTGATGCTACGTACGCTGCACGGCCGTGTCCATCACCTTTCCGCCCTCAAACTCTGCGGGATGTCCAAGTGAATATTTCAGGTGTGTGTTTAGCAAGACTGCTCTTCTAGCGCTGAACGTGCCGTGCTCGCGTGCGGTCACTCCGCGGTTTATGAACTGCGCGCAACTTGAAAGCGAACATTTTATCGAGTGTGTTTTCCCATTTATTTTTTTACGCCCAACTGCTGAACTCTCTCTCCGGACCTCAGGATGGTTCATTCCTTCTTTTATTTGTGCCTTTCTTTGTTCCTCTTGCTTCTTTCTTTTAAATGCGAATGCATTTATTAGTCGGGGGTTGTCTTGCGTCCATCGAGTGGCGTGCGCCTGCATTCCTCCAGCGCGAGCGCACGTCAGCGCGCGCCTCGTAGATCTGCCTTCGTCGTCGTTGTCGTCGTATACATGCGAATGCATTTCTTAGTCGGGGGTTGTCGTGCTCCGTCGGCGTGCGCCCGCAGGTGTTATCTCTCCGCGCTCAATGCCGAACGCATGCGCTTGAAGCGAGCTGTACTAGTTTGCTCGAAGCGGCAAGGACGGCGAGTACTGCGGTGTTAGTCTCGTGTCTAACGTGTATGGGAACTTGATATCGCACGCCGTTGCCACGTCTCCCGTTCGAGACACGTCTCCGTACAAGGACTTGTACACCCTTGCCTACACCGGAGACGGAGTCTGTGGTGACCGTGTACCTCGCGCCCAACCTTGCTCGAGACGCCGTTGCCGCGCAGCTGGACGCGGCTATGGACAGTGTGCGCGTGCGCTCCAAACCCTCTGACCCCATAGTCTTGGTTGGCGACTTCAACGTTGACGTGCGCAAGAAGAGTGGCGAGTGGCTGGTCGAGTACATGCAGACCAGGCACTCTATGCATTGTCTCTCTGCCGGCTTCGACACGTGCCCCACTACAATTCACGGGAGTTGCATTGATCTGGTCTTTACGCGAAACTGTGACGCGCGTATGCTTCTCAAAGACCCTTTGACCATACACTTTAGCGATCACAAGGCAGTAATTGTGGCCGTCAGGTACAACGATAACACAAACAGGTGCTGATGAATAAATGATTACGTTCACACTCTCGTCATTAATTACGCCATTACTCGCAACACACTCATCGGTGCACCCAATGCGTTCGCATTTCTGCACGATTCCCTTCGGGGAGGTGCGGGGGAATTTTTTTTCTTTCTTCCTTTTCACTCGTCTCATTTTAACCCCTGACTTAGCATGTGAGGCTATCTGCTGATCATTAAACTGCGTTCTCTCTCTCTCTCTCTCTCTCTCTCTCTCTCTGGAGACTGGGCATCCGGATCGCTTCATGGTGATCAGGTTCATTTGTGGCGCATCCCACTCCTTCCCTTCAGCCTATTTCCCGCCCATGCTTTTTACCCACATCATTTGTAAATTTAAATGTAAAAACGAGAATAAGATAAGAAAACGAAAATAAAATATTGTCTCGGCGGATAGTACGTTTTCTATTTTTTGCACCGGTGGAGTGTAACACCCCCCAAAAATATTTATGGCTACGCCACGGGTGGGAAGGGTGGATGGAAGAAGGAGGGGGTCGGGGTTGTGCTTGAACTTTAATATGACGTGAGGAAGAGTTCCGGGTTTTAAACAGAACTTGTATTCGACAGGAGATTGCCTAGAGAACATACGATGAAGGCGGACTGGGCGAGGGAACGTATTGCTCTGCAGTCGGCGAAGTAGTGATTCTTCTTCTTTCGAGAGTTTTGTATATGGAGTAGGGAAGTGCTGTGGTTCTGACCGGTAATATTGAGATAGTATCTTTGAAAGTGACTAGAAGGACGGACGAGGCGGTCTTCTCAGTAGTCTGGAGGGACAGGGCGCAGGCCTGCTGGGGGGCAAAGTTATTGCCCATCAATGAGGAATGCCCACGAGTCCAGATGAGGCCTGCTGATGGGCAAAGTTATTGCCCATCAATGAGGAATGCCCACGAGTCCAGATGAGAGTGACTTTTCGGCAGGGTTGACGCTGCGACAGTATTTTTAAAGTTGAGGGGGCCACCCTCAAGGCTATGATGCTTCTGTAGGCTGCTGAGATCTGTGATGATGATGATTGGGTTCTTCGTAGCTCCTAGTGTAGCTTTGTTGTTACGAAGCCTCCTCGACGTTAACGCAGAGCAGGAGCCTTCACAGCGAGGACTGGCCCCATTTTCACTAGACTGTTGCATCAAGATCGCCGGAACCATGAATTAGCCGGGAAAATTAGTCCGCGGGTGTGCTTCTAGCATGTAATACGAAATGTTACATGTAATACGAAATGTTGATTCTGAATAAAACAAATCACAATCAAATTTCCGGGTTTCTACGCAACGCCTGTTTGATCAATAACCGCGTTGGGGGCTTACTTCGTGCGTAGGTAGATTCAGAGCCAACGGCTGCGCTACACAGGAACGACGCAAAACAGACAACATAGCGGGTTGCATTTTACAAAATTTGTTCCAAAGGCTCAAAAACAGTGGAGCACTTCGGATCGAGCGTTTATAGACGTGAAAACTACCCTGTATACAGCTGCGAACGTCGAGGGGTCAAGCGAGGTCTAGATTGAATTCTGTCTTATTTGCCTACTGCGAGCAACCGATACAATCACAGCCGGTCGATTGGCCCTGGCTACGAAATGTCGCCACGTGCGGATGTTATGGACGTACGGGTACAGTACCGGGGTAACGACAGCTTGCACGGAACTTGGTGATCCAAATAGAATCCGTTTTCCGCAGGGTCGCGCGCATGCGTAGCGTCAGCAGGATGTGTTTTGACCGGAAAGTGCCTCCTGGAAGCAATTTGTATATATAGGAGCAATCGATGTAGTGACGTCTATCTGTGTGAACGGACAAGTTTAAAGGAAGCGCGAGATCAGGTTTTCCGCAGAACCACGTGGTTGACCAGGTGGTTTTTGCGAAATATGGTCGCGATGTGGGGTCTGAAATTATCGTAAGATACTCTCGGCCACATACAGACAAAAAGAAGGTGAAAAAGAGACTAGGGAGAAAAAAAAAAACTAAAGACCCTTTCATAACAGAAAAAATGGTTCAGAGTTCAAACGCGAGGCTTCAACCCTTGCAACCTGAGTAAAACGTGCCTTCATATTTCCACGTCAACCGTATTCATATTTATTCATGTAACTAAAGTTATTGTTTTGAAAAGAATGTCCGAAATCCAAACTGCCTCGGCCAGGCCGGAGTGGTGCAATTGGATACATGGTGGTTTCGTAACGCGAGGGACTCACATTTGATTCCGGCCACGAGGAGGAGGAGGAAAAAACTTTTATTCAGGCCCAATCTGACTCCGTGAGTGGAGGCAGACCAGTGGGGAGACTCCTTAGTCCAGGAGTCCCTGGCTCTGGCTGGCAGTCCGGGCCCGTCTCACCAGGTTAAGCTGGGAGCCGGGTTCAGAGCTGGACAGCTGCGCCGCCCACTGTGAAGGGGAGGGGTGGGGATTTGGAGGGAGGTTGGGTGTGTGGGAGCATTCCCATACAATGTGATAAAGTGTACCCCTTTCGGGGCAAAACTTGCACTGTGGTGAGTGAGAGGTGGGGAAAATCAAATGCCAAAGTGTATTGTGAGGGAAGGTCCGGGTTTGAAGTTGCCGGAGAGTGATTTCATCGGCTTTTGTTAGAGACAGGTGAGGTGGAGGGAAGGTGCGACGAGAGAGCTTGTAGTGTGTGAGTATGTCATTGTAGGTGAGTAGGGGGTGGGCATCCAGGGTAGTAGGAGGGGGGTCGTGGGCAATGGCCCGGTGTACCACTTCTCGGGCCGCGTCGTGCGCCGCTTCATTGCCGGCCAACCCACAATGGCCAGGGGTCCATAAAATGTGGCATTCCTCAGGGAGGTAAGAGGAGTGTTCAATGATGCGTAGGGCAGTGCGAGGGAGTAGACCTTTTTGAAGGTGTCGGCAGGCTTCCTGCGAGTCCGTGATTACTGTCACGTAGTCACGACGAGTGGAGGTAAGGGACAGCGCAATGGCTATCTCTTCCGCTTCAGTTTGTGTTGAGGCTCGCGTGGAGGCAATGGCGACGGTACGTTTTTGACTATCTACAGTCGCGACGGCGTAAGTCGATCGGTTGGGGTATGGGGATGCATCGACGTAAAGCGTGTCCGGCAGATGCTGGTAGTGGGTGCGGATGTAGTTGGTTCGCGCGGTGCGACGACCATCGTGGATGCCTGGGTGCATGTTCCGGGGTAGCGGGGCGACTTTAATGCGAGCGCGTAGTAGGGGGGGAAGACGTGCCAGGCGGTGAGGCTGAGTCGGGGTCGGATAGCCCAGGCGAGCTAAAGTACTACAGCCAGTGGGTGTAAGCTTAAGGCGTTGGAATTGCGAAGTTCGTTGGGCTTCGCACAGCTCTGTCCAAGTATTATGAATTCCCAAGCGTAAAAACAAGTCAGTAGAGGTGTTAGTGGGGAGGCCGAGTGCAATTTTGTATGCTTGCCTAATTAAAATGTCAAGTTTCTTGTGCTCTGCTGGTTTGAGTGACAGGTAAGGAGCTCCGTATGTAAGGCGACAGATGAGAAAAGCTTGAACCAGACGGGCAGTTTCAGCTTCTTTGAGACCAGTACGTTGGTGGGTGATGCGCTTAACTAGTTGTGCCAATTGAGTAACTGTGCGTTGAAGTGCGAGGATGGTGTGCGAGCCGGAGCCATCTCGTGGGATTGTCAGTCCGAGTACCCTGAGATGGGTTACTACAGGAACGGGACGAGTCTCTATAGTAAGAGCCGGGTCCGGCGTCGGCGCCGTGCGTCGTCCCCGAGTTCTCTGCTGAAGGGTTAGCAGTGCGGATTTTTCCGGGGAGCAGGTAAGACCACATTTAGATAGATATATGGTAGTGATGTCGATGGCTCGTTGAAGCGATTCTTGTTGTTCGCCCATGGAACCTGAGTTGGTCCATATGGTAAGGTCGTCGGCATATAGGGCATGGTGGAGGGATGGGACGGTGTCCAGTAGTGGAGGCAGATCTTTGAGAGCTATGTTAAATAGCAAAGGAGAAATGACGGAGCCTTGTGGTGTTCCTCGGGGAAGCGCTGGGAAGGAGGGTGTGCGTAAATGAGAGATCCCCACTGTAGCGGTGCGGTTGGTAAGGAAGGCTCTCACATAGTTGTATAGTCGTGTCCCAACATGGAGAGTGGCCAGGCTGTTTAGTAGGGCGTCGTGGGAAACGTTATCGAACGCACTCTTGATGTCGAGAGCGAGGATACAGTGTTTGTGATGCTTCGGAAGGTTATTGAGGAGGTCTTCCTTGAGCTGCAGGAGGACGTCTTGGGTAGACAGTTGAGGTCGAAAGCCGTACATGGTCGTGGGGAAGAGGTTGTTTTCTTCTATGTACGCCGTGAGGCGATTGTAAACCATGTGTTCAAGCAGTTTCCCGAGGCATGAAGTAAGGGAGATGGGACGCAGGTTGGGTATCTCGATTGGTTTGCCAGGTTTGGGGATCAGTGAGATGTCAGCGTGTTTCCAGGCAGGCGGAAGCGTCCCTTGTGTCCAATGATCATTGATAAGATTCAGGAGCTGGTCGAGGCTGGCAGGAGGAAGGTTGCGTATTAAACGATTCGTGATTTTGTCTGGACCTGGGGCTGTGTTGCGCGTGAGGTTGCGGATTGCTGCCTCGAGTTCTTCGTAGGTAAAAGGCGTGTCCAGCGTCGCGTTAGGATCACCAGTATAGTCCGAATAAGAAGGCACAGGAGTCTGTGGAGAACGTTCGTACCTTTGTCGTAAGGTGTTAAGGAGGCCTTGTTCATCTCCTGGGAAGGCATGCATGAGACGGCGGATGTTATGTTGATTGGTGATCTTCTTCTCTCGGGTACCCATTAGTGATCGAAGTAGGTGCCAGGTTTTGCGCGTACTAAGCGTTCCTTGTAACTGGGCGCAAAATTGGAGCCAATTCTGCTGACTTAGTTGTTGGGCGTAGTCTTCTGCTTGCTTTGTGAGGCGAGCTATGCGTAACTTCAGGCGCCGGTTTGTTTTGTTACGCTTCCAGCGTGTTACCAGGCTGTGCCTGGCTGTCCAAAGGTGATCGAGGTGCGGATCTACAGCGGGGTACTCGGTCGTGATCGGGATTCGTTTGGTGTGTTTTTGAAGAGCACGTTCAATGGTGGTCGTCCATTCATCGAGGTCCGAATTGGCGGGTGGGGTAGCTTCTAGAGTATCCCGGAAGGCTTTCCAATCTGTGAGGCGGGCGACGCCTAGTTGGGTCTTGGTTATGCCCGAAATGGTGAGGTGAACGATGCTGTGATCACTTCCGAGAGTATGGGGGAGGCATTGCCATGTGTATTGGGAGACGTTCCGAACGAATGTTAGGTCTGGGGTGGTATCCCGGGTGACGCTGGAGCCGAGGCGGGTCGGGATGAGGGGCATGTTGCAAAGAGTAAAGCCGTGACGGTGTGCTGCATCCCAGAGGGTAGTTCCTGATTTCGCATTGCGCGCATAACCCCATGCAGTGTGCGGTGCATTAAAGTCGCCGAGGACTACTAATCGGTGGTGCTTAGCTAATTTAATGACATTCCGGAGGAGTAGAGGAAGTTCCTGGAGGTTGCCAGATGGAGGGGAATAGACGTTGAGGATAAAAACACTTTGTTCCTTCTTGCTGGTAGGTAAGAGTTCTACTAGTATGCAGTCAATTGCAGTGCTCAGCGGATGATGTTGCGCTGGGTAGGTATTGTGCACGAACGTGGCGGTCCGCGGCGAGTTGGGATTTTGAAATGTGATGTAGTCTCGGAGAGAGGGATTGGTGAATTCTACTTCTTGTAAGGCGAGTACTGCTGGGGGGTTAGGGGCGATAAGCTGGTGGAGGGACGATTTTTTCCTGCGAAAGGAGCGACAGTTCCAATGCCAAATTTGAAGGGACGGGGAGGTGGTACATTTAGGCATTATAAACAGTCCGAGTCTTCCTCGATCGCTTCGTCAAGTGGAGCGGTTGTAGGGGGTGGAGGGGTAGAACTGGGCGGGCGGTGCTTTTTGCGTTTTACTTTCTCAGCGTTGCGGTCTTCTATAACCTTGATGCGGCCCGAAAGTGAGGTGACTTCTTCTTGCAGGGCCGTGAAATTGGTTTGAAAAAGTAGCTTGAGGTCATCCAGGGCAGAGAAAATGGGTGCCAGTGCGGAATTGTCGGGCATTGCTGGATTTGCTGGTGGTGAGGGTGGGACGAAGGTAGTGGGTGGTTGTGGCAGAAGTGTCTTAAGCTCCGAGAGCTGTTGCTGGAGGGTAGCAATTTGCTTGGCGTTTTCGGCTAATTGTGCTTTTAGTTGTGCATTTTCTTGTGCAAGAGTCGCTAGGTCGGAAGATTCAGCAGTTAACGCGGTGGTTTGAGGGGTGGGCAAGGGGGGGAAAGGGTCATCGTGGGGGGTGTGGGCGGCTACAGCTGACCAGCTCACCTGAGAGGGCTTGGAGGGTGGACCGGACGATCTTCGGAGTGTTGAGAGGGCTGGTTGCCTGGTTTCTTGTGCTTGGCGTTGGAGGCGGGTGCGCGCGGGCGGTGGTGGGGGCTTGAGCTTGCGGCGACATTCTCGACTGGCCGTCAGGTGGGGGAGTCCGCACAGCTGGCACTGAGGTTGGCAGGGGTGGTCAGGAGCTGGGTTGGGGGTATGGCACCGGGAGCACAGGTTGGGCTGAGGGTTGGGACAGACATCGGGTCGGTGTCCGAGGCCGCCGCACTTCGCACAGCATTGATAGGTATTCCGGTAGGGGCGACAGCGTACCAGGGTGCCGTACGCTTTCACGTAAAATGGCACGTGAGGGCCGTCAAACGTGAGTGCTGCTGTGTCCGAGGTGCCGAGCATGCGGGCTTCAATGATGGGCGGTCCGGTGGACGTAATTATGGCGAGGAGTTGCTCAGGAGGTGTTCCAGGGTCGATGCCTTGGATTACTCCGCGAGAGGTCCCCGGGGGGTTCTTGAGGTACGCTGTGACATCATATGTCGTGTCGCCAAGGTGGAGGGTGGTGATCTTGCGCAGAGCGTCGGCGCATACTTCGCTGGGGGTGCTTGTCGTGATAAGATTCTGCTGCGGTTGCGGGAAGGTGATAACTTGCCCGTAGAACGTAGAGGGTGGGATGCCGGTGGCTTGTTGCAGGCTGTGTGCGAGCTGTCGCGCCGGCCAGGCTTCGACGCGTAGGCCGGACCTCGGGCGGATTATCACCTTGTAGTCGTTCATGGGGAGTTTCGGTTGGATTGCCCTGCGTGGAGCAGAGACGGAAGCTGGCACGTGGGTAGTGGAAGGAGTGATGCGCTGGTTGTGGCGCGATCGTAAGATCTGACGCCAGGGGTCATAGGTTGGGAGCGTGCGGCCGCTGTCCGGGTCGTATGTCGGTGGGGCTTGGGGCGATTCTTGCATGTCGACTTCCAGACTCCGCGCAGGTAGTGAGGCAGGCCGGGCGCCCGAAGGCGTCCACGATTGCAGTTGAGCCGTGTTCTTTGGAACGTTAGGGTTAGCAGAGACGCTCACCGCTTGAAACTTCGGGTGGGTCCGGCGAGGTGAGAAATGGTCCAAGGCTTTTGTGGCGGGTATCAGGGTGAAGCTGATGACTTAGCGAACACGATGATACTAATTATAGAGCGCTGCTGCAGGGAGGTCCAAAGCCAGGGCGGTGCAAAGCAGTAGCCCATGTGAAGCGGGTGTGGGCTCCGCAGCCCCCTGGTGGCGTTTTCTTCCGGCCACGAGAAGCGTTTTTAGGTGCTAAGCATCTCATGGTCGGGGCTGTGTCCCTCCCTTGTCGTTGTCGTTGTTGTTGCGCCGTCCACACCCCCACTGCGCATGCTCGGCTTGCTGAACGCCCGGTCCCTTCTATGGCTCCTCGAGCGACAGTATTGCCGGTGCCTTCCTCGGCCGGCACGAGACGAGCACGTTTCCCCTTTAAAGGCTCCTGAAGCGACAGTGTTGCCGGTGTCTTCCTGGGCCGCCACTAGGCGAGCACACTTCACGCGCCTTCGACGTTTCATCGTCGTGGGCAGCGGCGTGCGTCGGGGAGTCTCGGCGGGCTGTGATTACAAGCAGCCCACAACCATCCGGGGAACGTGCATCGACCTCATCTTCAGCAACTTTAGGGTTCATCCACTACAACAGGCCTTTACTATACATTTCATAGACCTAGTTCGATGCCTTTCTCACAGGAATAATTCAAGAGGATTTGAAAAAATATCAGAAACCCACAATGCCTGTTATTCTTACTCATCAAATCGGCCTCGTCAAGACAAAATACGATTACGATTGTAGGGTTTAACGCGCCGACGCAACGCAGGCGATGAGGCGCGCCGTAGTGGAGGGCTCCGGATTAATTTTTGACCACCTGGGGATCTTTAACATGCGCCGAAATCTCGTAAACACGGGCGTTTTTGCTTTTTGCCTCCATCAGGAAAGGGGCCACCGCGGCCGGGAATCGAACCCGCGACCTCGTGCTCAGTAGCAGAACGCCTTAGCCACTGAGCCACCGCGGCGGGTAAAGACAAAATACTACTCCGAAACAGTTCGGTCATCATTGCCTTGCTTAACTAGCTCAGGATAACATACCAACGTGCATCATACATACATATTCAAAGATACTCTGGAATTCATGCTTTTTGTTGGCAGTACTCCGAGAGCGACAATGATTAAATAAAAGAAACTGCATGCGCGGCTGTGGGAAGTTTTCTGGGGAGTGGATGAAGTATGTGTATATTAAAATCCCAGATATCTCAATATAACAGCGTAAAAATATAGGCCCTTTGAAGGACCAAGAACACAAATGCTGACGGTCAACTTAGCACTTTATATTGCGACTGCGCATGTGACAAAATTCCAGTGGAAATGCAAACAATAATATTAAACCGTGAGACAAGGCAAGACGAAAAACGGGGGCTGTGACAGGGAAAATGAAAATTGCTTGCTGCGAACAAAGATTCAGTATAGTCGGGAAATAAGAACTATACAAAACTTTTAAAAAGAAGCATTAAAATAAAAAAAAAACCTTAAGAAAGAGCTATAAAAAACAATAAAAAAGCGGCCCCAGCAAGGCCATTATTTAAGCTGTGCTAAAGGTCAGGTACAATTAAGCGCCGAGAAAGGTCACTCCAGCGACGAAGAAACCAACATACGGGAATCTGACGCAGGCGCTTCTATACAAGTGGTGGGGGCTTGAAAATGTCACCCTCCTTTTTGCGCGCCCATGCTCTGATTCCCGTCTTCAGGCTATACAGGGCCGTCACAATGAAGCACCCAGCTCACACTTAACGGTAGATTTGATTGTTACGTGTGCGTTATATTTTCTTGTTCTGGTTTCAGCTTTGCGCGTCATGAACTAACTGAAAAATGTCGCTAAGTGCCGTGACCAAAAGTTTCATTTTAAAATACAAACTGCTTAAAATTTGGTAATAGACGCAAATATTACTAGCCACGTATAATCTAAACCTCCTACCATTAGAGGTAAAAGCTCCAACATCAATATTTAACAAAACACGCGGTCTGCCGTATACCTTACATGTTTCGAGAGATGCGTTAAAGGAGCTATGAAGAGAAAACACAAGTTTGGTTCATTCAAAAGATTGCCTCGTTAGAATCATACTGAAACCACTCTTAACATAAACTTCGCTCAAATAAGCTACATAATTAGGAAAAAATAGAATGGCCATGCGACCCACTAACTCATTTCCCGCAACAGAACCTATGATGTCAATCCAGACAGCTTTGCGATTTACGGCGGGAGGCAAAAGCAAACATAAAGTAGGCAGAGCTTGCCGAACGAGCTATTTGCGCTTAAATTTAGGGCACATTCTTTTTAAAGCCCTAAGAATGGTGGGACAATCAGTGGAAGTTACGAAAGTACACGTAAACATAGAAGTACCGATGCGTATACTGCTGTGTGTACTGCGCGCACTATGCTTGATTTAGCTGCGCAGGACTGCGGGGCTTTGGGGTTGTGTCAGACGACACTGGCCGATTGACGCAAGCGACGATGTCTTACGTGACCGTGTTTGTCGAGCGAGCAACATGTTTCACGAAACGATTGTCTCCATGAACAAAACAAGCCAGGTACAATACGTTCGCAAACAAACCAAAGGCAGAGAACGGCTTACCTCGGGGTGGTGACGCCATCTAGATTCATTAACGGTAATCAAGGCCCTGTGATGTCATTGCAGACCACGAAAAAGCACGATTTAGCGGAAAAATCAAAATTTTATCCAGGATTAATTAATTTCTCAGTGAATAAAGCATCGTTTGCATTCGGACAAGCGCTGGTGCACGATAAAACACGAAATCTTTCGAACAACACAAACTTGTGTTTTGTCTTCATGGCTCCTTTAAGTTAGGCATGGTAATGAATTGAGAAAAACTGCCTATCAGGAGTAATTACCTCAAAGTTGCACAATCAAATCCACAAGGTAGAGGCGGAATTCATCTCCATTTTTTAATAACATGGGAAGCATTGTCTTGCTCAGGAAGGTTTCCCGTTGAAGTTCTTGAAATTTCTCGAAATTACTTTTAATTAACTCAATTAAATTCCTCGCAATTGCTATAAATTCCCCTTCAACTGCTTAGAATTGCATGGTATCCCCTAAAATTACTCTAAATCACTTGGATTTACTTTAAATTCGATTAGAATTACTCGACACCTACTAGGGATAACATGTATTTACATTACTTTGAATAACGTAGAACCACCTGGACGCAGAGGGTGGCTTGGAGTCAGTTAGTTTAGTTGGATAGTTGGTGATTTGGTTTGTTAGTAGTTAGTTAGCAAGTTATTTACTTATTTAGTTAGTTGGTTAGTTAGGTTATTTATTTATTTAGTTATTTTTATTTATTTAGTTGGTTCGTTGGTTGACTAGTTAGTTATTTAGTTAATTATTTATTTATTTACTTGGTTGATTAGTTAGTTAGTTAGTTAGTTAGTTAGTTAGTTAGTTAGTTAGTTAGTGTGCGCGTGCATGCGAGAGATTGAGGGAGCGAGCAGCGCGTCTTCTTCTTCGGCCGCCTCGGCCAACGGCCGCTTCTTCGTACATATTGCGAGAGAGAGAGAGAAAACATTTTATTGAGCATCTCCTTAGGTCAGAGGATACTCGTGGCCGCAGGCATGAGCCGAGCGGCGACGTCGGTAGCTCGGGTGACCAGGGTGGTTTGCACGCCTGGGTCCGGGCTACGCAGTAACTCGGGTAAGGCAAAGGAATTTTCTCGCATTAACATTGGCTGCGTATCTGGTTGCTCAATTTTCCAAGACCTTGTTGCAAATGCTCTTGCTTACCTAACCAAGTTTGCAGCTTAAGACCAGTACGACTGTTTGCGCTTGTCAGGCAGCACTGAGGTGTTATATTCCTTCTTCAGGGTGACAGAAATGATCGATCTTAGCGCACGATAGTACACGAAGCACGTCCTAAGACTTCAGACTGGCGAGATATTCGGCGCCTTCACGAGGTTTTTCTGCAGCCACGCGAGCCCACAATGCCCCAGCTTTCTTTATTTTCCACTCTCCATCTTTCGGTCTTGCTTGGTAACAGCGCAAATAAAACAGGACACAAAATGGAAGAAGGAACGGACACAGCGCTGACTTACAACTGAAATTTTATTGCGGTTGCCAGCGGTTTTGTAGGAACACTGGGAATAACAACAAAAAGGAAAAAGTAGAAAAGGAGAAGGATAAGAAAAGTTTTTATACATGATAACATGAAAGGAATAGATACATCACGTATTCCTTGGCATGTCACGATAAGAATTTTGGGAAGGCAAAAACTCACAGTGGTCATGACGAAACGAGATAAGTACAAATGACGTCACAAAAATCATGGTCGCAATCGAACCGTGGGACAGGCCTAAGTAATCTTCATTTACCGGGAGGGGTGCGCTGCGCCAAGTACTGACACTCCTTATCTGAGAGGGAGATAGATGGAATGCTTACGCATTGTTGTCCTAACTTTAATATTTCGTTGGCTTCTAAAATTTCCCGCACGATTTGGTTGTCATGCTTCCCTATCACTATGCTCTGATCCAGCGCCGGCCGACATTTGGAAACACAATCGCGGCAATGTTTGGCCAGTGTTCCTACAAAACCGCTGGCAACCGCAATAAAATTTCAGTTGTAAGTCAGCGCTGTGTCCGTTCCTTCTTCCATTTTGTGTCCTGTTTTATTTGCGCTGTTACCAAGCAAGACAATGTACCAACTCGCCCAGTCGTCTGTTTTGGCTCCATCTTTCGGCCTATCCCGCAATGTAAAGTTGCGACAAGGAGACGAGCTTGTTTTGAGACCGTCTCCAGAGAAAAGCGTTTTTAACCCTTCCTGAACCGTTGACAAGTATGGTCGTCATGCGATTTTGTAACAAAATGACCGATGACGACTATACTCGTCATCAACAAAAAATTACACCATCTTCCCACGTGCGAACCCTGAGGGGATGCAAAACCGTGCAATCTGGATCAGCTACTCGCCGCTGGCGTTTCAGAGCGGCTTCTCTTTCTCGAAGCGAGGAATCCGCTGCTCGACGCTGCCGTTTACGTTCGGCGTCGCGAGCTCTCCTCTGTGCAGCCTTGTCTTCGGGGGTGCTCGCGGTTCTGACAGTGTGCCGGTTGGCGCTAGTTGAAGGTGTGCCGGCCAGTTCGCTGACGGAATCGTTGGCGTCCATTTGCAGTCATCGGACGGCGCAGTACCGAAGAAGCAACTGAGCGGAGCGCGGACCGGGTTTATTTGCAGAGCAGAGGGAGTGGAGAGGAGGAGCAGCGCGCATGCGAGGGATTGGACAGCTGGTGTAGAGAGGGGAGAGAAGGAGCAGCGCGCGTAGCGAACAGGTGGTGTGGAGAAGAAGAGGGGAGAGAGAGAGGTGTTATCACAGGTGGTGTGGATAGGAGGAGAGGTGCGGACGCCGGACGAGGGAGGGCCGACTAAGAGATGCTTTGCATCTAAAAATCTGTCACACAGGAAACCAATGATCACTATACCCGTTGTAGTTCTGTTTCTCGAAGCTAGGTGGCCCGACTTGTCCATGTTGTGCCATTATTATTATGATTATTATTATTGTTTTTCAATAGACATTATTGCTCCCCCTTCTCCCGTGTTTCGGCTTTCATTGCATTGCCGCCTCTGATACCGCGCTACCGCGCATGCAGCATGGCTGACTCTCCGAAACGAGACGAAAGAAGCGGGTAAAATGACGTTTTTTAGACGATTGCTCTTCAGACGACAGCTCTGTAGAGTTTTGTTCGGATACAGAACGTGTAGCATGCTCGTCTGCGCCGGCATGTTTTCGCGGCCATGCGGTGAATCCGTCTTTGAGCAATCTTTTTTTACACAACTAGCGAAATAAAGGAACGTTTTTTTTTTCATCGAAATGATGATGCCGTATTATTCAGTAAAACAAATCCCCACAAATTGCGCGAAAAAAGTTTTTTTGGTAAATTTGCTACCTCTCTTTTTTTTTTTCTTTCATGGTACGGGAAGGCTTAACGCGAAAGCCTTACGTATCTATATTTCACGTAATCTTGTCCAGAACAGAGTCCTGTAAAAAAATTCAAAGCCCCTTTCATCTAACAAGAAAGATGTTTGAAATGCAGAAATTTAGTAAATGGGTGTTTGCGATTGATTTGTTTTAATTCGTTTTATTTAGAAGTTTGAATAGCTTAGAGTATGAGTGGATCCTTAATCTTTACACATCAGCTGCTTCGATCGTGCCAGCATGGCGCAATCGGATACATGTCGGCTTCATAACGCGAGGGACCGACGTTTGACTCTACCACAGGAAGCATTTTTTTTCTTATTTCAACATCATCATCGTCATCACGTGTCCTCATAATGATGATGATGATTGTAGGTTTTAACTCGCCGACGCAACGCATGCGATGAGGCACGCCGTAATGGAGGGCTCCGGAATAATTTTAACCACCTGGGGATCTTTAAAGTTCGCCGAAATCTCGTGCACGCGGGCGTTTTCGCTTTTCGCCTCCATCAGAAAAGCGGCCGCCGCGACCGGGAATCAAACCCGCGAACTCGTGCTCAGCAGCGCAACGCCTTAGCCACTGAGCCACCACGGCGGGTCATCATGTGTCCTCCCATTATGTAAAGTTGGCTTTCCTGCAATGCGTTTTGGTTACGACACCACCATCAGACAGACAAGAAAGCTTCGCTTTAGAAATAGGTGGTACAGGTAAGCGAAGCTCGAGCCGGGAAGCGCGCGCCGGGATAGAGAAGCGGTAGCGCTGGAGGAGTATTCTTAGACAGCACGAGGGACCGTGGCACCTTCTGAACTCCCTTGTATACGTCCCCGTCTGGGAAGAGAGCGCCATCACTAGGGTTGGCGTGCATCAGGCCCCAGTCGCTTGTGGGGAAGGCCGGGAAAGCATGCCACGGCGGAAGAGGGTAGTGCAGCTCGAAAAATAGCTCGCCGTAACCGCCGTCGGGAGGAAGGGATCTACGGATGAAGCTGCGCCAGCGGCTCTACGAGAGCAACATGAACGTTCAACGTTGTCAACGGAAGCTGATCAACGAAAGGTACAACTAAGCATTCGACTTCACATTCTTGGAACGTCCTGAACATCTCCCGCCATTTTTTTTCTTAACTGTGACGTATATGACGATCGCGCGGTACTGCCACTTGTTTACGAGTTGCTCTTCATTGAAGATCGCATGCGACGAGTACGCCGAGCGGTGTTATCAGCCTCATGCACAAACGGGCAGGTGGCGCTGCGCTCCTTAAAAATTCTCCGCCCCTTTATTCATACGCAGGGACCAAACGCTGACCGTACGTCCATCATGGTAGACCGCAAAAAGCTAGTGGTTTTATTTTAAGGCGCCAGCAAAGTGTGTCCAAAAAAATGGCTCCAATCCACGCTGTGAAGGTGGTTGGAAAACAAATCTGTAAACGACACCCACAACAATTTGCCCACGCGACGTCACTTGAATTCACACATGTGGCTCTGCGAAGACTGAAACCAGAGATTCTGCCTGCCGTTGCCTAGAATTCGCAGGGGCGGAGTCCCCATGGAGGAAAGAAAAGCTTAGGAGAGGCCCTGACGTCACACCCAGCGCAGCCGGAAACGCCATTTCTGTAAGTCGAATGGCGGACCATTGGCCCTCCATGCCATTGGCGGACTCTTTTTGCCTCTCTCTCTCGGTGCACCTTCTCCGCCTCCTCCGTCCTGTATCGCCTCTCTTGTCGTCTGCATCTGCCAGCGCCGAGCCGGCGGAAATCAGCTGATAGGCAGGCAGAAGGCCGTTTTGCAGCGCGTGACCGTGAACCTAAACGCGCGGTTACACTGTTACACGTCTTCAGTGTGGCCGCAGCAGGTTTGCGAAGCGGCTCGCTCCAACAATGCCGCAATGCTCGGTGCCAGGCTGCAAGTCGCGATCGGTACCCAAGGAATTGGGCGTCACTTTCCACCGGTTAGTGCATCATTGCGCTGACAAGTATTGCTGTACATTGGGGTGCATTCATCCTTTGTTTGCAGTCGCCGCCGTTTATAGGTTCCCAAGCGATGGAGAACGCCGCAAACAGTGGGCGAACGCCGTGCGGCTACCGGACTGGAAAGTGCCCAAGTTTTGCGTTGCAGTTTCACTGGCAATCCCAGAGATGACTAGTCAATTAAACGGCCGTTCTATATATATAGGTAAGCAGTACTTCATGCAGATTTCACGCTAAAAAATTGTGGAATGTTTTTACCGTTGTTCGCGTGCCTTCGATAGAATTTTTTGCGAAGGAGGAGGAGGAGGAGCAGGAGGAGGCAAAACGTTTTATTGAGTAAAAAAAAAAAATGAGAGGGTGGGTGGCGTCAATAAACTTTTTTTCGCCAAGTTTCAACTTGTCTCAGTGTCAATAAATTCAAGGTGATATCAGTTGAAAACGTTCATACACTAACCTCGCAGTATGAAGCGTTGAAAAGCGAAATCCAGAGCGAGACCACAAAAAGATCCAGATTCCAGATCCAGCACTCTTCCAGTCAACAGACGGACACCTACTAAGATAATAGGACGATGGAATTATATCAACTGGGAATCTACCTTGTAACAGTTGCAAAAGCACTGCCGCGCATTGCCGGCCTAGCAAACTATATATTGCAACGGCGATAACCAAAAAAATGAGTTGCAAATCGTTCGGTTGCAAGTCGCCTACGTACTGCACACCGTGTATCACTACCCGAAAATCTACCAGACGGGTGTCCGCGCGTACGACGGGACGGCGCGTTCACGATATCTGCACTTCAATAGGCGCGTCGTGATCGCGACCGGAGCAATAGCTTGACGCGGTACAAGGTGCACTTGCAAGTAGAAATTAAATGACATATTCACATCGGCGCAGCTGTCGCAACTCGCAGCATCCTTTTCGAGTTCCGCAAGACCACAGCGCAGCAAAGCGAAGCAGCAATCTTCGCAATCGGACGACAAGGCAGGCGCTGCCTTTCCTCCATGACTGGCGAACGGCGGGCGGGCTGTTGCTAGGACGCCGTTGCTAACGCGACTTCCAATGGCCGCCGAAAACACGTGACTTCCTCCACACTTTTGCCAATGCGCGGGGATAGCTGGGGGCCTCTCCTAAGCTTTTTTTTTCCTCCATGGGAGTCCCGAACGCAGAAGCGCCGGCCGCGGCCGGGCTAGAACGACGGACGCCGCTGCTCTAGCCCGGCCGTGCGTCGGCAGAAATAAAACGGCGAAGAGCGTCATTCGAAGGTTGAGACCACGGAACCTAGCCATCCTGATGTGCTAGCTCGGGACTACATCACCGCGCGACGCAAGCGCGGACACCGAAACAATTCGGCATGTGAGCTTAGTGATTCCCATTTATACCGATTTAAACTACTTAGTTTAGTGTTTGAGAATTGTGAGAAAGCTGAGGGAACTCTTATAATCGCTATTTATGAGAACCAGTTGCTCCTTTCGCCTTTTTTAATACCTCTTAAAACACAACCGAATCGGTATTCACCAATTTATAAAACGGTGTCCAGGCATTCGTGGCAAGCAGTGTGCAAAAGGTAGTGTTTGTTTAGCGGCCAGATGTCTGTATGTGGTCTCTACATCTTGTTTTCTCGCCCTGCAAACCAATCTTTAACGTATCTTCGCCGTACGACCACTTAATTCTGTCGTTTTCGGGTTACCCAGGAGGTGCTGTCGAACAACTTAATCAAGCCATGCGAAGGAAGCGCACAATGGACACCAAGCTGTGCCTAAACAGGCCCAAAACAACCGTCGCTAAAGCAGACGACAAAGCAGGGTCTCGCCGATGCGCCCGCCGGCGTGAGCGCGCGGGGATCGCTGGGTAAATTCGCCGCGCCATCTACACTGTGGGGTGGTGGTGGTGATTTATTAACAAAGGAGGGAAGAGAAAAGGCCTGGGGATATTGTTGAACTCAACGGGGAGTTCACCCTCATACGACCCAGTCCAGGGAAGGGGATTGGGGCTTCAAAGGATAGGAAGAGAGAAGGGGGAAGAGGAGAGCGTTAGGAGAGTGGGAGATAGTCTATATCGCGTTCGTTTAGTCCATGACTCGATGGCTACAAACGCAGTGCTAGTCCTGTTGTAACCAGGAAGTTGACTAGGTGCTGGAAGACCTCCCGTCGGATGGCGTCCGGTCCCGTGGGGAACAGGAAGTCTTCTAGCTTGTGGCTTGGGGCACCGAGTCGCTGGAGTTCGGCCCGGAGTTGTGTCCTTGCGGTGTCGTGCTGCGGGCAAGAGCACAGCAAGTGCTCTAGCGTCTCGGGCTCTGGGCAGTCGGCGCAGGTGGGGGATGCTCGGCGGCCTTGGTGGTGCAAGCGCGCTCCCACGTTGCAGCAATTGAGCCGCAGGCGAAGAAGGAGCGACCGGGCGTCTCTGCTAATGCGTCCGGGCAAGACCCGTGGGGCCTGCCCACTTACTACTCGGGCATCTGGATGCTTGGCCTCCACCACTCGTGCCAGGATAGTCCTTGCAGCGTCAAATGACACCACATCCCGGGAGGCTGGAACCCCTGCCTGGCGAGCAGCACCTTTGGCCAAGGCGTCTGCAACCTCGTTGCCCGTGATGTTCACGTGCGATGGCAGCCAGTGAAGTCGCAGTGGACACCCCTGCGCTTCCACCGCATGAAGCTTGGCCGCCAGCGACCGCTCAACGTAGCCGCTAGAGCTGGCTGGCTGGTCGGCGGCACGCAGACGGAGGAGGGCAGACCGTGAGTCAGTCAGGATGATGGCCCCCCGGGCCTGGGTGCCCTGCTTGAGAAGAAGATCTGCAGCCAAGTGAAGTCCAGCCAGCTCTGCGTGGGTGGATGAGGCAGGGAAGGGCAGGCTGCACACCTGGCTGGTGCCGAGTTCTAGGGCCGTGCAGGCGGCTCCGGCTCTGCCCATTGACTGTTGTACAGATCCATCCGTGTACACTTGCAGATGTCCGGCAGCGTCGCCCTGCAGCAGGGCAGCCACCTCTTGGTGGACAGCTTGGGGTGGAGTCGACCTCTTACTACGGACCCCCGGCAATGTGGTGACAATGCGTAGAGCCTGCCCCGTGCCTGGGGGTGGTGGCTCCAGGCGTGGCCGCTGCGGCAACGCGATGTGGCTCTCGTACGTACTGAGCAGCATGCCCATCCGAGAGTTGGGCCGGCTGCGGTAGCGCTCAAGGAGTGCCACGCCGTCAGGTGTGCCCTGCAGGCGGTGGATGTGGTGGAGACCCACCTGCAGGGCCCGCATCTGGATGGGCCAGAAGCCTGCCTCCGTGTATGTCGCCGCCACCGGAGATGTGCTCGGAAGGCCCAAGCAGAGGCGGATAGCCCGGCGCTGATCCACCTCCAGCTCCTCCCACCGGCGCGGCTTGAGTTGCACTAAAGGCAGAGCATAGAGGACGGCGGACGATGCCATACCGTGGAACACCTTCAGGGCCACGGTGTGTGTGCAGCCCTGTCCATGCGCCAGCATCCTCCGCACGCCCTGGTGGACCCTCGTTGTGCGTTTCCGAAGCGCCTTCACCGCAGGTAGCCAGGACAACTGGCAGTCGACCAGGAGCCCCAGATACTTGGCGCTAGTGCACCACGGAAGAGTCTGACCGTTCAAGGTGAGCGGTGGTGTCGTCTTGCGTGCTCTGTAGCCCCTCGAGTGGAAGATCATGGCCTGCGTTTTCGTCTCGGAAAGCTGCAGGCCACGGCTTGTGAGGAAGGCGGCGACTGCCCACAGCACCCCCTGGAGACACGCCTTCACCTTGGAGAGTAGCCTCGTTGGTCCGTGCGCCCAGATGGCGATGTCGTCAGCATAGACTGCCATCCCCACTGGAAATGCAAGCCCAGCTGGGATGCAGTCCGGGAGTGGAGCCAGGACGAGGTTGAAAAGGAATGGGCTGAGCACACTCCCTTGGGGGACCCCCGAGTTGACATCTCTTGGGCTGCTCGTTGCTCGGCCCACCCTGACTCGTAGGGTCCGGTTAGTCAGGAACGCCCTCACGTATCTTCGGAGGTGCCCCGAAACGCCCATGCTGTCCAGGGCGTCCAGGATGGCCGTGTGAGGGACGGAGTCGAAGGCCGACTTCATGTCCAGCAGGAGCAAGAAGGCCACCTCCTTGTCGTGGAGGGCCTGCTCCAGCATAGACACCACATCTCCCAGGGAGTCAGCCGTGCAGCGGTGGCGCCTGAAGCCGCTTTGCTGCTCCTTGAAGACGCCCCGACGATCAGCAATCCACTGGAGGCGGGCCAGGATCGTGTTCTCCATCAGCTTTCCCGCCGCGGACGTCAAGGAGACCGGCCGGTACGATGCAGGCTCGGTGGGCGGCCTACCAACCTTCAGCATCGGCCTGACTAGGGCCACCCGCCAAGTAGGTGGAAGGCTGCCCTCCCTCCACACCTGGTTGAAGAGCTGTAGCAGCGGCTGCAGCTGGGTGATGTCCAGGTTCCGAAGCATTTGGTATGTCACCCCGTCAATACCAGGGGCGCTTCGCCGCTTGGGGCATCGATCCAGGGCGGCCCGCAGCTCCCAGAGTGTGATGTCACCACTGCAAATGGCCACCACTTGCGGGTCCTGGGGAGCCACCGGAAACACGTGCACCTGGACTTCAGCGGCGGGTAGAGCCGGGGTGAACTGGTCGGCTAGCCGCTCTGCCAAGGCCTCCTCAGTGATGCGCAAGGAAATGGCGGAGGCCAGCAGGGGGTGCCGGTTGGTGACGGAAGGCTGGAGAAGGGCCCGGAAGACTCTCCAAGCTTTGGCCGGATCTCTACGTGAGTCCATGGAGGAGCAGAGTGACTCCCAGCTCTGCCTCCGCCGCTGCTTGGCTCTCCTCCTGCACTGTGCATCCACCCGTCGGTACGCCGTCCAGTCTTCCGGACGCCTGCTCCGGATGGCCCGCCGTTGCAGCTGGTTGCGCCTGGCCCGGAGTCTCAGGAGCTCCAGGTCCGGTAGTGCCGTGTAGAGGGGTACCTCCCCCCGCAATGTCGCCTTGTTGGCGCTCTGCACGACAGCTGCCAGGAAATCGGGCTCTGGGTCCTCCAGACGCTCTGCCATCTCCTTGCGGTAGGCGGTCCAGTTGGTAACGGCGTAGACCCTGGTGTCTGCCCGCCTGCGATCGCCCCTGGGGGTGACCAGGATGGGGTAGTGGTCAGATCCCCAGGTGCTGGTGGCGGTTTCCCAGGTGTAGGCACACCGCTGGGACACCAGTGTGACGTCAATGTGAGACAGCTGGACCGTGCCCAAGGGACCAGGGCGGGTGAAGGTGGGGCTGCCTGTGTTGGCCACGAGCAGTCCGCAGGCTGTCGTAGCATCGAGTAACTCTCGTCCCCTGCGGGTGGTGCGGGGGCTGCCCCAGGCTGAGTTGTGCGCGTTAAAATCTCCGCACACGACAACGTCAGGGCCCAGGTGGGCCCGCAGCCGTCCCACTGCTGTGGCATCCCAGGGCCGCGTTGGACGGACGTAGACGCTGGCCACAGTGGTGTCCGTGGACCCCATGCGCACTGTGACAGCGGCACATTCCATGGGGCCATCCACGATCGAGTCCAGGTTCACTGGAGCACTGTTGAGCACAGCCCTAACGTAGACAGCTGCCTGGGACTTGCCTGGTGGGTGGCTGGCGTCTTGGCACGGATGGCTGGTGCAAGAGCGCAGGCTGCAGCTGGTTGCGCTGGCGTGGCACACGTACCCCGGAAGCCGCAGGGAGCTGCCACAGACGTTGGTCTCCTGCAGCGCCAGTACATCGAAGTGCTCCCGCAGCAGCTGCTCAGCCAATTCCGCGTGGCGAGGCCCCAAGTGGTTGCAGTTCCACTGCAAGATGCGTGGCCGCTGGCCGGTCCTACAGGGTCTGTTAGCCATGATAGGGGGCGGGGGGGCGCAGGTGTGCCAGGGCAGCAGTGGCCGCCAGGCGTGCGGGGTCCTCAGTAGGCAGGTGACCCACCAGGCTGTGCACCAGGGCAAGAAGGATGGGCACCAACTGGTCCTGACCGGTTGCGGTTGAAGCTGCAGGCAGCTGCTCCACCCCTATTTGTGCGGACGGCTGGGCAGGTGGGCGCCCGGCTGGCTTGCGTGGCTGCTGTTGGCGTCCCTGGGTAGCTGGAGGATGCTGCTGCGGCTGGCGTCCCTGGGTGGCAGGACGCTGCTGCAGCTGACGGCTGGCCTGCTGCTGGCTAGAACGTCGCCTGGCCATCTCCGCGTAGCTTGGTGGCTGTTCAGTGCGGACTGACGCTGCGGCCTCCGCTCGGGGTACTGGCTGTGGTGCGCGTGCCATGGCTGTGACAACCTTGCGTTCGTGCTGCCAGCGGGGGCAGCGGGGGTCGGTGACGGGGTGCGGGCCACTGCAATTGGTGCAGCGTGGGGTAGAGGCAGGGCACTGCTGCGCGGTGTGGCCCCCACCGCAGCGAGCACACCTCTGTTTGTCCTTGCAGCAGGCTGTCACATGGTCCAGTCGACCACAGCGCGCACATTGCGTGGGCCGCGGCCGACAACCACGCACAGGCAGCAGCAGCTTGTACACAGCCACAAACGGGGGAGGGCAAGGGGCCGCAAACGTGATCAGTACAGCCCCATCAGCCTTCCGTGCCACACCCCTCACCGCCACCTCACAGTCGATGTTGGCCTGGATCTCCTCGACGGTGAGTTGACGGTCGACACCAAAAACGAGACCGCGGCTCGTGCCTCGGCTGGCGGGGCGGCCGGCTCGGACAGCAATCCCAGCCACACTCTGAGTGGCCAGGAGGGCAGCCAAACACTCGTTCGTCTCAGCGTCAACCGCGACCACGTTCAGCCGGGTGTTCACTCTAACCTGGGACACCCCGGGGGTGGCGGCGAGCTCACGGGCGATGACCTCCCTCGATGCCGTGAGGAAGGAGGCGGCTCGGTCTGTGGGACGGAACAGGCAGGTGCCGGCGGCCGGCTGCGCAATCGGGCGCCGAGCGACCAATTTCCTGGCCTTCCGTCGTACTGCCTTGCTCTGCTGGATGGTCCACTGGCCTTCACGATGTCCGGGATAAAGTTCCGATGCCGAGGATTCGCCTGAAGAGCCGCCGCAGGTCGCGGTCTCCATGGGGAAGGGCCCACTCGGCTGTTTGTTGTCCTGGGTGCCGCCATCTTGCGCGTCAGCCGGATCAGCAGGGAAGGCAGCGGCGGTGGTGCTTGAGGCGAACGCCGATGCACGGTGGCTCGTGGCGCCACTGGGAGGGGGGGCGGAAGCCGGTGGAAGCTCATCCGGGCAATCCATGTCATCTGACGGGAGAGGGGCAAGGATGGCCGCGGTGGTCACATGGGCTCGTGACGCATCGACGGCTTCCCCGAGCCGGCCCCGGCGCTTGTAGGAGCGAGCAATGGCCGCCACTCGGCCATTCTCCTTCGGCATGGCGTCGTTGGCCCCGCGCTCATCATCCGAGCCATCCGAGACGTCCCGCGGGCGCTTGAGGAGCGCCGTCTCGTCCATTGGCTCCTCCATGGTTGCGGCGGGGTTTTCTTGCGAATAGTTCACAGCACCGACACACATGGGGGGTGGTGTGGCAGCGCAAACATCGGCCGTAACCTGGGACGGCTCGGCGTGGTGCGCGACGAGCACAGATGCAGGCTTGCCTTGAAGCATCCCCACTAGCTGCTGGGCACGCTGCTGCTGCTGAAGAATGTCCTTGTAGGAGGCCATGAGCCTCGCGAGGCTGCGGGAGCACCCGAAACTGTTCGAGCGACGACGTAACATGTGCTCCCGCGCGGTCGATGCGCTGGTCGAAGGCGGGGGCAGGCTGCCGCCCGTAGACATCTTCGCGCAGTCTATCTGGGCTAGTTCCTAAAGGAACTGCCGCATAGTGGCGCGAAACACTAGACACGGGTACGAAAACCGTAGTTCGAGTCGCCGAAATCACGGAGCGAAGAAGCGACGCTCTTCTTCCCGCCCACGCAGGCCCCACTGCTCTCCTGTCCAGCTGTCGTGGTGTCCTGTGCTCCGTTAGTGAAAACCGTCCTTCTCTCCGCAGCCGCGTTGGGAGTTTCTTGACACGCGCGACGCGAAAAAACCGTTGGTTGGTATAGGTAGAAAGCTTCGCTTTAATACCTGCTCACCCCTCTGCAAATGTCGTCCAAAGACAATAGCCTTCGGCCGCCCCTGACACGTAACTGCCTCTCATCTCTCTTTCGCCCCTCTTACGTTCTTCCGCTCCCATTTGTCTCTTTCCACGATAAACATGGTGGAGGTTGGCTCAAGTCAGTTCATTTTTCCTGCGTTCAACTGCTCGCGCGCTATCTATAGTGACCTTCTCTTATGTTGGACTTAATTGGAATGCAACCTCGAGTTGTAGGCTCGGATGCGAGCCCTGTTTCTATTTTAGGTGGAAAAATTGTATTCAGCGCGCTTTTTAAAATTTGCTACCGCAAATATCGAGCACGCTTCCACCCTTAAAAATAAAAGAGCACTGCTAGTGCCAGTAATGCATTGATGTTTTGCTTCAAATATGCCTACTGGTTTTTGTTTTGCTCAGCAACGTTGGCAAGCATGAAGTATGCTACCAGATTTTGCAGTTTGAAAACGTCTTGCTATATAAACATCTGGTACAAGAATTCTTTTAACTTTTGACCGGCTGCCTGAATCGAGGGGCAGAGACAGACAGACTGACAGATCAGAAAGTTATTCCTTAAGTTTCCCAAGAAAGACTATCGTCTTTGAAAGGTCACTGAAGTGCTAAGCTTAGCCCGATATCATTTTGTTATTGGCGCCACACTTGGCCTTATTCTAGCGCCACGACGCATATTTGCTCATAAGATATACACTGTAAGCCATTACATGGCTTCATGACTTCGCGTTTTTTTTTTTTTTTCTCGGATGTGAGAGACCTTGCTTGCTGTTCGCAACTTTGAATTATTATGCTCTATATCTAATATGGGGGTACTTTGTATACCGTATATACCTTCGTTATAGTTTCAATGATGTCCATAATATTTTGTTTGCAATTTTTCTCGTATGTATAGCTTTGTACTTGAACTGAAAACGTAGATTCAGAGATCAAGTTTACAACCGTAACTGGACGATTACTTAGATGTAATGAGATGCTCGTTGCATTGCTTTCCTCACAATTTCTTTATCATACACGTGTTTACTTGTAGCCAAAGCAACGGTCCCGGCGTTTTGTCTCGTTTTGCACCCACATAAAAACATGGAAGAAAGGATAACTTATATCCTCAAAAGGAACCATTCACATTCTCAGTTACCGATACGACCTTTGCGAGAAAGCGTTCTCCACCTCAACGGATACTCTTGGCATAAGACTGCCCAGGAAACTGGCAGTTAACCCTTTCATCGTCCTCCAACGGGGCCGGTGCATTCTTCAAATTGGTTTCCCAGGGCGAGCCTGCCGTCGGCGTAACCTTCGAGGTGAAGCAGGCACTCCGATAAATGCCACGATGAGACGCAGAGAAGACGAGGTTATTACCACTCAGGGTTGCGCCAGCGATCACGCAAAAATAAACATTGGTCGCCGACCGGCGCGCATTTTTCTCTTCCTGCCCTTTCCGTCACGCAAAGCCCGTTGGAAAATTACTGGGGCATAACCCGGATGCCGTGAACGGAGGAAACTAGATTATCCGGCCTCGACCTTCGCTTAAGAAAGCGGTCACGTTTCTTGCATAGCATTACGACGGCCACACGAAAACAGAAAGAAGAAACCGAACGAACTGGCAAAGGCATCGAATACGTGGCCTTTGTCGCGGGGTGAACTTGGCTCCTTCCTCCCTGGCGGCATGAACCGGGAGCATGCGCCGCGCAGCCTTCGACCGAGCAGAAATTTCATCGTCCGTGGATGCTGAGCCGGTGTCTCTCGTAACGAGTGCGAAGATGAGGAGAATGAATGAACGACGGCAGTGGTGAAAACTAAAACGCGGGACAGAAACAACAAAGACCAAGGGAGAGGCGGTGGAGGAGGCCTGGGCTGCCGAGGCCGGCCGCTGCAAGCGCGCTCGTAGCAGACGATCGTAGCAGACGATCCGTCTGGCAGCGGGCGCGACCAGACGACGAAAGTGGCTGTGCGGGTCGTTTCTGCTGCGAAGAACGCGTCGCTCCGGAGTGGTGGCGTCGTCCGCAAATAGCAGGCAGTATTCTTCCCACGTGCGTCGGCCACGCTAGTGCGTGCTTGTGAGTGTGTGCGTGTGCTTTGTGAAGTGATCTGTTGCGGTGCCGTTGACGACTTGCCGTGTCCGCCTCCTGTCGGCTGCCTTTTGAACGGCTTGACGGGATTTTGGGAGAATTCTCGCTTGATCTGCGGTTTCTCAGATCCTGCGTCATCCCCGCGAGCTATATAGGAATCAGCGTCCACTATCGGCCACGACGCAGGCACGCACCCCGCGACAGAGAAGGTGAGCAGAAATATGTCGGTGAAAAAACAAAAATACTCATTTTCGGCTCCTTCCGTTACGATCACATTTATAACGACCGGGGATGGTTTTCCATGCGCGAAAAATTGTGAATGCGCTGCGATTTATGCTGACTATATTTCGGTACTGCTAACTAGCGATCAAGACTAATTTTCGCATCATTGTTTGTAAGGAGATTATGCATGTTGGCTCGACGGAACAAAAGTAAAAAGAAACCACTTGATGCGTGCGCATCAGTGTCTAGTGTGCTCAGTTTAGAATAAACGCAAAGACCATAACGGGGTGTACAAAACCAGGACAAGGTACACATCTGTGAACAACCACCTGGATATACCTGCAAAATAATGATAAAAACAATGACATACGTGGAATTATAATCAATATGCCGTAAAAATATGATTACGTACACTACAAAGCTATACGGTGTGAAGGACCGCCCCTTCGGTTGTTCCTATTTCCAGTCTGTTTCCGTTTTCAGGAAAATTTGTTGAACGTACGTAATCGGGCTGAGGGAGGGGAAAGAATAGCTCACATCTGTTCCAGTTAGTTACATGTTGGGATGGGAATCAGCTTGAACCCAAATTAAGACAAACTATAAGGTATACATGGCACGCCGCTGACTAACAACAGAATTTTTCATGTAAAAACACAATTACGCATCAAAATGGGCCGGGAGGTCATTGACAGAATTATCATAGTGGGCTGCGCAGAAACTCCTTTGATGAGTATATCTGTGTTTGCTTCAGTAAAAATTCGGTTGGTAGTCAGCGGCGCGTCCTGTATTTCTTGTCTTTCGCCTAATTCGAAACTTCTAGTTGTCCGAGGGGGAAGAAGGGAAAGGGCAGCGGTAATTGCTTTTGTAGAGCCATCGTCGGCCCCATTGGCCTAGAAACTTGGCCGCAAAATTGGATGGTGCACAGTTTGGTTCCGAGAGCATTTCGTAGACGTCCTCTTTCAAAGGTATTTTCAAAGCACTACTGTGAAGAGTTCACCGGAAGCGACAGTGAATAGCCTCAAACGTTCAACGTACGAGGTCTCGTTGGCAGTATACGACATGTTGCGGAACAGCTCCACCTGTGTTCGCGTTTTTTTTTTTTTAATTCTTTTTGTTGTATACGACGCAAGGGCGTTGCACGCTTCGCACAAAACTTGGAACGACCTGCTGTCTTTCGTGGCCTGAAAATCGCATTTCATATATTTGCTTCTCATTGTCGTATGCCAGGCGCAGAGGAATATAAAATGTTGAGGTCGTCTAGCCCGTTTTTTAAACTCGCGGTGGGAAGAATCCTTGAATACGGGCTGACCTCGGCGTCTGGCAAAAGGAGTGATTGCGGTCTTGTTCGTAGTGCACATAGATGGCTTGATTCAGCGGCGCAACTGCAGAATAAAATCGATCCGCGCAAATTGAACTCACACTGAAGAGTTTGGGGACGAGGAGGGCATCTTCACAAGCATCAAATTTGTGAAACGGGGCGTAGGGACTCGGTTTAGGTCCGTCCATAGTGTGTCATCTGTGCCGCGGGTTGGTAGCCAGCAACGCTGCCCAACAAGCGAAATGGGACTTCACGCAAGATCGATGGACGGCACGTGTGTCCCCCTGTATTGTGCGCGCGTCGTCAGCCGCTGCTCTGACATTCATCTCTTTAAGAAATTTCCGTCGCGGAATGAAATTTGTTATCGAACGATCAGAACTCCATTCCGCCGTTAGAGCTCTGCCATACGAGGAGTTTATAATGGAGCGGCCGCCGCTTTAAGGTGAAAACGTGCTAATCGAAGCGGGAAATTCTCAAGTGTCAAAGGTACCACGTGTTAACATTTGAACTCGCCAGTTTTCGATACTTGAGTTCCCATATATCATAATACGAACAAACGGTAATAAAAACCACCCCTTTCCTTTTTTGTATTTCTGAATAGCGCTACCATATCTGAAAACTTCCAACTCGACAATCAGGATGACCGAGACCTTTTATAGAAACAAGGCAAACCTTTGTCGATTGCTTCTTCTGAAGTGGAGATGTCATCGGTCACGTGAACCAAATTTTCGCGCCGTGGCCAGAGTTCCGGTGGTCCGCACACGCTGGTCGTCCAGGTGCGAGTTGACCAGCGACACCTTCCTTTGCTAATGGGGTGGAGTGGTAACCTGATGGAGGAATCGGGTGTTCTGGCTGGCCATTGTGGTGTTATATTCATCAGTATTAGTCGCGTCAGTGAGGACATTGGTTTGGGGCAGTTTGCTTTGAATAAATGGCACGTAATAGCCTAACGTATGTATGTCAGACGACCGTTGGATACTAGTACCGTGCCTGGTGATCAGCAGAAGATTCTACTAGAGATGGGGGGGGGGGGGGGGGGAGTGCTGGTGCTGGTGCTGCTTAGAGGAAGGTGTCACGAAACTAAGAGTAAATCTCTATTACCTTAACTTGCAAGGCAAGATATAAATAAATAATATAAGCCTCCTCATTGAGTTTTACAGTGAAACTAAGGTTTTTTTACGACACCGACCACAGATCCGTGAGGCGGGTAGGGTCCTAGGGAATACCGCCCCTCCCCCTCGCCAAGTTCAGCGGACGTCTATGGCTGCGGAGGCGATTAACACGGGCTTTGAAACCGTGTACCGCCGGTCGCAACACAGCACTGTCGCATTCTCCAATCTGCGCAGTAAACTTTCTTACCCGTTCCTTTCGCTGAGAAACTTCAGCTGGTCCGTTTAATACGTGTTTCAATTTTTCACTGACATACCTTACCTCAAAAAAAAAGACGCGCATGGCATCGTCTACGCCGACAAGTGGTAAATATACGCACGGTTTAGGGCTTTATGCGCACGGCGGTAAGACGCGTTGCATCGTTATGCTTGTTGCACCGGCAACAAATGCGGAATAACTGCTAAAGGATTTACCCCAACGAAAACGAAACGAGAAAGGTATCGATATATTGCTATCTACTAGCACGTGCGGTCGCCCAGCAATCATGCGAGCAACTAATTTCTTACTGTTTAGGGATCTCTACGCTTTGTTTTCCAGAATTGCCCCCCCCCCCCCCCCTAGTTGTACCTCGCCTAACGATATCTAAGCTCAGTGATAAGTATAGTAAAGACCGGTCTGGAGTGAACACACGAATTTCAATGGGGAATCAAAGCGTGTAAACAACTGTTTCTGTCGCACTACAATTTATTTTCCACCCTTTTGGCTAACTATCGAAGGGAGCTTCGCTCCCCTGTCTGGCTTATGGGGCTCTCGCGACCTAACATCCGAACACAGTATTAGCAGCTGCACCCCAAGCCGCTCCCGTCACTTGTGCACTTTGGCGCGGCATTTGGTTGCGAAGTCAACGATACGGCACAAGGTGACCGAACATTACTCCCGAACGAGGGCGTTGCTGAATGTAAGAGAAGAAAATATTCGGGTAGTTGGTCACAGCGCTAATGTAGAAGGGCTGACTATGGAAGTGGCGGATGAGGACTTACCCGCGGAAGAAAGTTCATCACAGAAAACCCATGGTCTTATGCTTCACTATATATGGGTAAAATATAAAGGCGGGGGACACCCCTCACGCATACAGGGTGATAAAAATGGCTGCGTATCTGCTCTTTTCGTCGCAAATGTCGACGAAGGACGATAGTCGACTGGCGCCCCTGCCAAGTAAAGGCCTCCTTTTTCTTTCCCGCTCACTTGTCATGCTGTTCCTCTCCCGTCTCGTTCCTCCCAAGATAACACGCTAGAGTTTTGCTCAAGTAAATTTAAATTTACCGCGTTCCACTGTTCCAAATCGGGTGCCTCGATGCCAGCGCTGCTGTACGGCGGAGATGCGCGTGAATCGAGGCACCCTACTACAACGTTTGTAGAACCACGTTGCCCTTTACCGATGCCTTTACCACTAGTGTTCATAGCGGAACTTGTACACAATCTAGTGGAACCTTTCATTGCTGTCACCGTTTGATTTTTTAAAATGCCGCCAGGTAGCGTGGGCAACAGCAGGCGGCGGTTTTCTGCAGTTTATGTAGTATTTCATTTGCTATCGCACAAACCAACCATTCATGAATTTAATAATAAGGAATACCGCAAATATCACTCATGCATTTATTTTCTGCCTTATATTTGCGTAATGTCTTGTTCTTGTTCTACAATCTTGACAAGTATGAACACTGACGCCGGACTTAGATGTTTAGATTTGGCTGTGGGTATATAAGACTATTGCGCAGATAATGTTTCACTTTGGCCAGCTGGCTGAATGGAGCCACAGACACACAGACAGACAGACAGACAGACCAAAATTTCTGCTTTGAAGTAGCCCAAGAAATACTACCGTCTTTAATAATGATAAGTGATAGTCAGAGCAATGATATTCCACGTGTTATAGCCCGAAGATCAAATCTACGGGCACTGTAATTCAAACCCGCGGGAAAATCAATCGCTGTCTGACGAACCATCGAATATTTCATATTGCAGAATAAACGTCTGGATTAAGCATAGGTTCGGATTCCTTTAGAAGTACAATGCGCTTTCGCAGTAAATGCTTCTGTGGTGTGGCATGGTATGGTAGGTGAGCGAACCTTCGAAACTACGACGAACTGTAGTTCACAATGTCCGAGAGAACGGAAGCCTGTTAAAAACTTCGGTAGCCCGAAAAAGACAGTGAAATAGATGTATAACAGAACTTTCTTTCACTCGCACAAGCGGAGTCATTGCGTGACAGGAATGAAAATCGCAGCATGCCTTTCAATACTGTTTGCCGGCGGTGTATCAGCTAAAGATAATCACAGCCCCTTTCTTAAGAGGCAGGAGGTTAAAACGCGAAGTGTTCTCCCATAAAACCGGAGTCAGTCCAAGTCAGTCCAAAATCCAAACTGCTTCGACCGTGGCAGCTTCCGAGAGAGCGTATCTAAGTTTGTTGTAGTGCAGACAGCAAAAGACCACGTTCCTGAGCGGCTCCCAAGGGTTGAACCCCTGATCATGCTTAAAGAATTTCACTGTCAAAGCCGGTCCACTGATTTTCTGGTTGCACATTACACGTTTCATCAGTAAATATTGTTTAGTTGCGTTGGTGGCACACTAAGATCTTTAATCTGTAAATATTGTTCAGTTGCGTTCGTGGCACACTAAGATCTTTAATCTGTGAATAATGTCCAGTTGTGTCGGTGGGATACTGAGATCTTTTTTTTGTAAATATTCATTAGTTGTGTTGGGGACACACTAGGATCTTTAATATGTAATTGTTGTTTGGTTGTGTGGTGTTTAGTGCGATGTAAGATACAGGTAGTAAAAACAAAACGACAAAAGAATGGCACAATCGGGTAGACGTTGGCTCCGTAACGTGAGGAACCGAGGTTCAACCCAAACTGCAGGAAGGGTTTTTTTTTTCTTTTGAAGAGCTTGATGTGCCTTTTTGGAAAACTAGTGTGTAAGTTGACTTTCCTGCAATACATTCTGGGCCTAACGGTTTGGATTTCGGACTTTGACTTAGGACTTTTAAGTCACTGGCTTTCGACCAGAGAAAGGTTCGCGTGTCCATCGTTTTCACTGCACCGACGGCCATCTTCGCCAGAGAAAGTTGGCTTTCCTGCAGTGGGTTTAGGTGTGGACGGTCGGCATCAGGGAGACACAGCAAGCTTCGCTTTAAAACAACACCGATAGCCCTTATTGCCGTGTTCACACAACCGATCATTCACGCATCTTCCGGTTTGCCCAATATACGAGCGACCGCAACGAAGTGGAATGTCGTATACACAACTTCCTCGGTGCACTCCCTAAAGCGCGTGGCGTGATGCTTGGTATACGTGCACGGTTTTGCAGGCATTCCACTTCGTTGCGGTCGCCCCTATATTAGGCAAACCGGAAGATGCGTGAATGATTGGCTGCGTGAACGCGTAAATACACTGAAGACGCGCACGGGAAGTAACCTCGCGGTCCATTGCGAATCGTGCTGTTGCTTGCCTCGTCTAGAAGAAGGCGGCATCATGAAGAAGTACAAAAATGCCGGCACGCGGGAGATATACGAAGCGGTTGAGATTGCTGTAAGGGATGACAAGTGCGTCAGTAAGCCGTCGGTGGCTTTAACAGTAAAAGAGATTAAGTACTTGAAAGGGTGATCTGTGAGTGTAGAAACGACACGATGGGATTGCGTTTATCTTATATTTGTGTAATTCCTCTGTTTTTTTGTTCTGTTTTGTGTGTGACTAACGTATTTATTTGCAAGACGCAATAAATAAGCTCAGTCGTTTGTTCAGCGCTTGTGTGTGCTTCCTTCACTAGTAGTTCTCGTGTTTTTGCGCTGTTTTGAATGTTCAGATTGTCTGAGCTTATAGATGACTTAGGTATACACTCTCGCATCTGCCAACACTGGTTAGTGGTAAAGGCGCGTCGGAGGAGGCAACCAGCTACGCCGTGAAACACAGCTCGAGTGACGACGGCGGGTGGGGGTGATGGTGGTGCGGGCGGAGCAGCGTCGATGTAGCAATGGTAAACACAAACCCCACGTTACTTCGAAATGAGTAAGCCGCGCGTCGGAAGTAATCCCGAGGAGCAGGCAGCTTGCGACCGGCGACGCCGAGGGCGGGAATGGAAACAATGATAAAGTACCAATAACGCGCAAGCTATGATGAGAGACTGTGATGAGTAGGATGAGATGTTCACAGGGTAAACAGCAGCAGCGCGTTACAGTTTCGCTAGTTCATCCATCCGTACCAAGTCCATAGACGCAATTTCTTTTTCTTTTGGGGGCCTTCTACGCCCCTTTCTCCGGCGTGAGCTCCACAGTCGCCTTGCGAGCATGCACTCGCATATCACTCTACTTTTATCTTCCCAAAGTACTGCGAGACCATTTTTGTTTTCTTGAAGAAGTTGTAGACGCAATCCTTTCTTCTTTGTAGACAAGTTTTTGTTTTAGATACCCGCTCGCATTACGCCGTAGATATCTCTCCGCCTCGTCGATCGATTCTCTGTTCGCTCTTTCGCTATACAGATAGATGTATTTCACCCAGCCCGGAAAGAGGGTCGAACAACGCGTTGGGAATATGGGGGGGAAAACAGTAAAAAATATTCTACTTCAAACAAATAGACCCTTCAACACTGAAGGAAATAATTGAATACACCAAGTGATCTATACAAGCTTGTGTGCTCACCTGGACAGACTTCCGTCATAACAAAACTTGAGTACCTCTTTCGTCGCGTAACCATTGAATCAGTGAACACGTAAAAGCATCACTACCAGTTCAAGTGATTAGGGACTTCACAAATGTTGCACGGACCATATAACTCTTAGCTGTGGCTTCTCGTCATCGTCTCCGTCTTCCCTCCTTCTCTTCTCCCCACCAGGACATTCATACTCCCCCCGACCATAAAGGGTCTCTCTCCCTCTCTCTCTCTCTCTCTCTCTCTCTCTCTCTCTCTCTCTCTCTCTCTCTCTCTCTCTCTCTCTCTCTCTCTACTTGATGCCTCCTCGCTAGGCTCTAACGGAATGCTCCAAAGCATTCCTCCAACGACAAGTTGTGTGTAAACCATGCCACAATCGCTTAATTTCAATTGCTATGGAATTAACGTGGGACCATGGAGCATTGTTTAATTGTCCGTACCATTGCCATTTGTTTGACGGGTGGCTTGCAGAGAACCGTCAACAACAAAAAGCTTATGTATTTATTTGTTGGGGAAATAGACATATCTATTTACCCCATTTTCAACGGCCTTTACAAATTCCGCAAATGTGCATGCTGATCGGACTGCACTCAATCTCGAAATGCCTCATGATCGAGAGCTCTGTAGAGTCACCTCGAAGTCCGAAGTTGGTTCCTCGAGAAGAATATCCGCTAGTGCACTGGGTGCAGTTGCGGAACCTGGAACAGCCCTGTCTGTACTTCCCTGTTTGAGTAATGTGCTCACTTACTTGAGTTTTAGCTCTGAATGGCGCGTTGCCCTACTGTGCCCTACTCTGCTTAGAGGATTGCCCTACTGAGGAGTGTTTAACGCGTATTGCCATAGGATTTAACTTCGTTTAATAATAGTAATAATAATAAGAATAATAATAATAATAATAATAATAATAATAATAATAATAATAATAATAATAATAGCAAATAACAATAACGATTCGTAAAGGAAGAAATCATATGGAACTCTACTGTGTTTTTCCTGCGTGAAGGATCGAATAACGTTTCGGGTAGTATCTGCATATTTATTCACTGTTCGTTTTTGGATTTCTCAGAAAAAACAACGCTTCTTTACACAGCGCAAAAAAATTGCCCAGAAGTTTCAGTATTACGCAACCACTAGTTAACAGACCGCAGGGTGCAAAATACCGGTTAGGCATTTTAATAAGTGAGTGTTTGTGTGTGTAATTTAGAGGAGGCTACCCTCGCCGCTTAAAGTGCCGTATATTCGGCTTCTATGCCGAACCTTCCCATTCCAAAGGACCTACTTTTTCGAGAACAGTGTGCATGGGCACGCAGCGTATATGCCGCCTGAAACGAGCTCATAAAGTGGCTTCACCTGCTTGATGCGCGTATGTGTTACTTCTCGACTGGTAGTGCGACCTTGTCAGAGGTGGAAGTTTTAAGAGCGTGACTCAGACTTTGGATTGTTTGTTGACAATGCCTTTTTTTTTTTTTTTCGTGTGGGTCTGCTTGAGGGCATAAATAACGTTTTTCTGCCCTGAAAGAACCAGAAATGACTCACGCGTGAGTGTTCGCGATTCCCATTTCAAACTCCGGGTGTCCCTGGTTTGATCCCTAAAGTTTGTAACCGGTAAAAGAACTTTATGCGCCATCCGACTGGTAACAAACATATGACGCGTTTTTTTTTTTTTTCGAAAATAGCCAAATCCAGAAACCATAACCAAGTCAGATAAAACGGCATTGGCAGTAAAAACTCTGCAACTATCGTTTCAGAAAGGGGTGGCAAGAAAATAGGTGAAATAACGCCCTACATGCGTGTACACAGATCGTAGTTCGTACAGCAAATGAGCCAGACCCTGCTGCTTCATGGGTCAAAATTAGCCGATTCCGATTGCCCAATGGGAGTTTTCCTTTGGCTTGACTATTTAGACTGTCTCGTGGGTGTTTTCAGAAAATCTTTTTTGCTTTTCGAAGCTGGCTTATCAATTCAGACGGCAATGAAGAGATCGGCGAAAGCTTTTTTTTCCCTAGATGTTAACGACGAGGTGAACGGAACGGGCGAACGAAATGCAACTGAGAGATGGGAAACAATGATTTAATCTAGTCTCTCCAGTCCCTAAAGAGTAAAGCTGGTTTCCCCAAATTTACCCTTTTAGTACTTGACTAAATAGCCGCTGCTTACAAGCACTGGCAAATCTTCTCCCCCGCTCCCCCCGCTTCCCTATGATAGACGCACCACTTATTAGGGCGAAGAAGAAGATATGAGCGGCCTTCTTGAGAAGCGTTTTGGAAATTCATGGCAAGGCTTGCTTACTTCGTGAATTCTGTCAAGCGTGCCTGAGAAAATTATCCTAGGGAAGAATTTGAAAAGAGCTGCTAACGGTGCCAAGAGGACTCGCCTGCTCCCCATGTATAGTTTTACTGTTCTTGAAGCCCTTTTGCGTATGCTTAATGCCTTTCCCGCCACACCTCAATCGCAACACTCTTTAAAGCCAATTTAAATAAAGTTTTCATAAGAACGCCGCATGGACTTGAATGTTTCAATTCAATATGAGCCAAATCTAAACTTATCACTTCAGTATTCCTGAAATTTACCGCATAATTTTTAATAACTTGTGACCATAAACTTCCCCCAGCGGACATCTAAAATATATCACATAATAGCTTTGACAGCGTTGTATTTACCTCCGGTAACAAACTTCCGCTTGTTTCTCAAATTCAAATTAGGTGAATCTGGCTCATTTCGGGAAAAAACACCTCATATGGCAACGGACACAAGGTGTTGCCCAGCGGTGACGGACGCACCGACACGGCGGTTAGCACTTCCTGAGAAAAAACTACCACCTCCCCTCGCGGGAACCCCTGTGTAGATGCGACGCATAGGGGGGTTCACGTTGCAGCGTTGGACGGCGGAGGAACGGCGCTGGAACGATGGAGCGGAGCGGCGCAGGCACCGCGTTTTATAGCGCGCATAACGGTGAGGGGACGCGCCGGCGCCAGTGCGTCTGCCGCGGCTATGACGCAACACAATCCAACACAATCCACTTTAATCCAATCCAATCCAAATCCAAGCCAAGTCAAGCCAATCCAATCCAAGCCAATCCAATCGAATCCAATCCAATGCCCCTCGCTATCGGCGAGGAGAGGGGGTGAGCGGCGGAGAGCGAAGCTGGCGCGGCGAGGAGAATGGGGGAGGGGCGGACGCCGACAACAATGACGCCGACGCCGGATGGAGGGACAAGGCGGGTGAATGAGATGCGTGGCATCTAAAAAGAACAACGGATAATCGACTGTTCCTTGTTGTCACTGCAAAAGACATCCACTGATTTTTGTGTCCCATGCACCACCGGAAACACGAGATTGAGGACAAATCCGCATCGGGGAAAATGCCACCTGCGACTCTCTTCGGAGCTTTCAGGATTTCTCTGAAAGCATAGAACCCTACACATATTTGCGACTTTGCTTTTTTCGGAGACTGGTTTCGACCATTTCGGCCACTTGAAAGGTGTTCGTGCCGGTCTATTTTTTTTTTTTCTTCTCGCGAATTCCTCATTTCCTATGAGCTTTCATTTTGTGATTCGAGATATTTCCGGTTTACTAGGTTTTTGCTTATTCGGCGCTACACCTAAAGATGGGTCGTTTGACACGCAAGATTTTGCACTCCTTCCCGAAAAAAAAAACTTCATTATGCATGCAGTTTTTTTTTAATAAAGCGTCTAAAAAAAGCGTCGGTCACTGCAAGTTTCTCAAGTGTATGCAGGCACATTTTCCTTAGCGTGCGTCCTTGGCCGAAGCCCGCTTTTTCCTGTTGAATGCGCGGGGAATAAAAGATTCCCTTTGTGCATTCGCTCTGAATACTTGTAAAGCCAGCGGTTTCAATTATGCGAGGAAAAGGGAGGGCCGGTCAGAGACGTGACCACACCCAAACGGCACGAATTCTGCCATCGTCACGTAAGCCAGCATATTGCGAGCGAAAACTGAACAAGAGAGAGCGGGAGATAATTTTTATTTTGAAACCTGTGTCCAAAGAACTGCTCGGCTTCTTGGTTGGGTTACAGGGACTATACTCTTGGCTATGGTACTGGCTGTCTATAGTCCTGGCGTGTTTTTAATGTGGTTCACAAGCGTGGTCCAATAGAGCTCTTCAACATCCTTAGGGGGTGTGACCCATGCCTCCCAGGAGTCCCAGCAAGTAGGGCTCTTTGTGGCAGGAATTGGTTGCAGGGAACATCTCAGGTTGCTTTGTATGTTTGGGCATGTCCAGAGGGTGTGTTTATTGTTGGGGTATTGGTCGCAGTGTGAGCATTTTGGTGTACCTGGAAGCCCGTCTATGTAGCGTTGTATGGGTTGTGATGGTAGCGTGCCGGTTTGTGCTCGTCGAATGAGGACAGCGTCAGGGCGGGAGAATTTTCTCGGGACGGAGAGGGTGGTTCTCTGATCTCTGACGTCCCGAAAGTACTTTCTACGAGTCTGATGCATTTCTCGGCGGTGCTGTTTTGGGTCATAGAAGCGAGGCCAGGGTATTGGGGTGCCCGGATCATAGAGAGCAGCTCGGGCTAAGGCGTGGGCCTTCTCATTCCCCTTTACATCTGCGTGGCCAGGGACCCATATCACTGTAGTATGAAGCTCGGGGTGGTTACGTGTGATGCTGGCGAGTGTGTAGCGCATGTGGGGGTACATGTGATTCTATCGTAGATTGCGAACTGCCGATTTGCTCTCCGTGATGATTACCAGTTTTGTTTGATCTTGGTGTGTTTCTATAGGGTTGACAATAGCCTGAGGCTCCAGAGATGTCGACGATGGTGCGGGAGCGAGAGGACGTCGCTATGAAAAGCTGTCATTCCGATTTTGGTGTCTTTGTTGTACGCGGCGTTCTGTGTAAATGACCGTAGTTCCTGGGGAAAATGTCTCCCTTTTGTAGCGGTTTGCCCTGTCAGCGCGGTGACTTGGCTGGTCTGGACCCATAATTTTGGGTATGGGTTTCAAGGTTATCTTGGCTGGACATGACCCTGGTGGCGGCCCTGGTGGAATATGCTGGATCTGCGAGATGTTATGGCCCAGATAAAAGAGGATGAGACGACCTTGAGGCGACGTTTGTAGTCTTCGGGTTTGGGGGAGTTGGTAAGGTCACATCGAGTGCGGAAGTTAACTCCCTGAAAAGCGTGAATTTGATTCCAACGCAGAAGTAAGAACTATCTCCGTCGACACTGATAATTGGCACAACAGGCTATGCTCATCTGGTGGCTGGACACCCGTTACTAGCCCCAAGCTCTCTTTACCACGCCTGTGAAGCCGTATTTATTTATTCAGAAATCCCACCGCTTTAGGGGGGGATGCGTTGCGGCAGGGCTAATTGGATGTAATTTTTTCTTGGCTAATTTGATGGTGTCCTAACACATAGGATCCCCTCTTAATTACAACGGGTGGCTGGGAATCTCTGTGGTGAGCTATACGGGACCCATTTCTCAGAATACTGATTTTGCATTTTTATGTACCGTGGGAAATAGAAGATTTTAGGTAAATCCGAATCTACGAAAATTCCACCAGCTACCTCCCGTCAAAGGTTTTGGGATTAATATGAAAGCGTAGAACCCTAAATGCATTCGCGGCTTGGCTTTTTCGGAGATTAGTTTCGGGTAGATTTGATGGGTGTTAGTAGCGGTCTATTTTCTTTTTTTCTTTTTTCCTCTTCTCATAAAATCCTGTTTTTTTTATACGCCTTCGTCTTGTGATTCAAGATATGTTTAGGTTTTCAGGTTCACCGAAAAATAACGACAAATTTTGAGAGATGTCATGTTGTTTTCTTCACAGTGCAATCGCTGACGAAAAAAACAAAATGGCTCGAAATGGAGTAATCGGTCTGCCAACTCTAAGTTAGAATTCCCTTACTATGACAAGGCGGCACTAGAGGCGCCATTACGACCGCGCAGTCACAGTTCTAGGCAGTTGATTTGGTTGGCGGCCGCCAGTCGCACAAACAATATCACGTGACGACAAAAGGGGAAATCGAGTAAGTACCTCGTCTATTTCCCTTGTTAATCAGTTTGATTGTTCTGTGTTTGATTCAAAATCGGCACCTTTCTTACAACGATGGAGCAGTACCTCGAAATGAACCAAACTTGTATTTCGTCTTTTTTTCTCTTCGCAGACACAATAGAACTGGCCGCGCCTTGAATTTTATTCTCTTTCTGGCCGAAGCTACCCTTGTAGAAATTTTCGTTTGCAGCAGTTGCCAGCTCACTTTGTCTTGCCAGTGATCATTAATTCGGTTTCCTTCTTTCCGCACGGCTTGTTGAAGGAGAGAGAAAGAGAGAGAGAGAGAGAGAGAGAGAGAGAGAGAGAGAGAGAGAGAGAGAGAGAGAGAGAGAGAGAGAGAGAGAGAGAGAGAGAGAGAGAGAGGCAACCGTTAATAGAAAAGGGTGACCACTGGTCACGATGGGGGAAAGGAATGGGGAGGGAGGGAAGAACAGCTTCGCAGTGCCTTAAACAAATTCAAACTATCAAACGACCTCAACGCGAACGATTTACTAAATTCGATTTTACACCCCAAAACAATTCAAAGTCGTTACTTTTTACCATTTCAGATCCACCCGGTGTTCTTAGTATTTGTCCGGTTTGTCCAACAACCAGAACGACGCGGCTGCTGATAACACCTTTTTGATCAATAACCTCGCTGGGGGCTTACTTCGTGCGCGGTTAGGTTCAGAACCAACGGCTGCGCTACACAGGGACGACGCAAAACAGACGAGATAGCGGGTTGCATTTAACAAAATGTCTTCCAAAGGCTCAAAAACAGTGTAGCACTTCGGATCGAGCGTTTACAGACGTGAAAACCACCCTGTATACAGCTGTGAATGTCGAGGGGGCAAGCGAGGTCTAGATTGAATTCTTTCTTATTTGCCTACTGCGAGCAACCGATACAATCACAGTCGGTCGATTGGCCCTGGCTACGAAATGTCGCCACGTGCGGATGTTATGGACGTACGGGTACAGTACTGGGATAACGACAGCTTGCACGGAACTTGGGGATCCAAATAGAATCCGTTTTTCGCAGGGTCGCGCGCATGCGTAGCGTCAGCAGGATGTGTTTTGACCGGAAAGTGCTTCCTGGAAGCAATTTGTATAAATAGGAGCAATCGATGTAGTGACGTCTATCTGTGTGAACGGACAAGTTTAAAGGAAGCGCGAGACCTGAAACTCGTGGTTGACCAGGTGGTTTTTGCGAAACACGGTCGCGATGTGGGGTCTGAAGTTATCGTAACATACTCTCGGTCACATACAGACAAAAACGTGAAAAAGAGAGTAGGGAGAAAAAAACTAAATCCCATTTCATACCGGAAAAAATGGTTCAAAGTTCAAACGCGAGGCTTCAACCCTTGCCACCTGAGTCAAACGTGCCTTCATATTTCCACGTCAACCGTATTCATATTTATTCATGTAACTAAAGTTATTGTTTTGAAAAGAATGTCCGAAATCCAAACTGCCTCGGCCAGGCCGTAGTGGTGCAATTGGATACATGGTGGCGTGGCTTCGTAACGCGAGGGACCCACGTTCGATTCCGGCCACGAGAAGCGTTTTTTAGATGCCAAGCATCTAATGGTCGGGGCTATGTCCCTCCCTTGTCGTTGTCGTTGTTGTTGCGCCGTCCTCACCCCCACCGCGCATGCTCGGCTTGCTGGACGCCCGGTCCCTTCTATGGCTCCTGGAGCGACACGAGACGAGCACGCTTCCCCTTTAAGGGCTCCTGGAGCGACAGTGTTGCCGGTGTCTTCCTGGGCCGGCACGAGACGAGCACGCTTCATGCGCCTTCGACGTTTCATCGTCGTCGGCAGCGGCGTGCGTCGGCGAGTCTCGGCGGGCCGTGATTACAAGCAGCCCACAACCATTCGGGGAACGTGCATCGACCTCATATTCAGTAACTTTACGGTTCACCCACTACAACAGCCGTTGACTTTACATTTCACAGGCCATAAGGCGGTCATAATCAAAGCGGAACGCAAACCACACCTCGATGTCACCTACGTTGAACATGATGATGATATGCCTTAATAAAGACAAACTCATACCACGTACAACGTCTCTCTCTCTCTCTCTCTCTCTCTCTCTCTCTCTCTCTCTCTCTCTCTCTCTCTCTCTCTCTCTCTCTCTTTAATGCCTCTCCACTCTAACAGCCCCACCCCCCCTCCAATAAAATTACACCATCTTCCCGCAGGGGAACCCTGAGTAGTATGCGAAACAGCCATGGGGTCAACGCAATTTCCCATTTTGTAGTTACGGTAAGTGAAAAGTGTGGTAGTTACCATGGAAACCGAACGGTAAATATAACGGTAGCTACGTACCCCAACCTCACGGAAACGACGAACTGAAAACTAATGGGCACTTGAATCGACCCCATGCCTGCTTCGCATGCTACTCAGGGTTCCCCTACGGGAAGATGGTGTAATTTTTTTCTTGTGGTGCCCCGCGTTTCATTATCATCATTGTCGTCATCATGGTCATTATCCTCATGTGCCCTTTGTGGAAACCCGTTATGTAAATTTGGCTTTCCTGCATTGCGTTTTGGTGTCACGATCTACGGCGCAAGTGAGGCATAGTAAGCTTGGGTTTAAAACCATGGACAGGCTTGTGATTTACTATCAAGATTCATTCAAATACGAAAAACGGCGCAACTTCCCCGTGCGCCGTTTTCATTCTGCGGAGCGACGGAGCTAGAAAACGGTACAGTGCGAAGCCGCGCCATACACGGCGTTGGACGGAACCAAATGCTCAAACGCCGAACGATGCTGCTTACATGCCAAAATTGGACATGAAATCTCGTAACTTGTCCATTCGCGGTCCGTCAGCAGAATGCGCAGCTTGTACTGAAAGCCACACGCCCCTTGTTCGTATCTGAATACATCTTGGTAGTACGCCATGGCTGCCGCTTTCCTAATGGAGGCGAAAAGTCAAAACGCCCGTGTGTGTCGAGATTTGGGCGCACGTTAAAGATCCCCAGATAGTCAAAATTAATCCCGAGACATGCACTACGACGTGTCTTATCGCCCGTGCAACGTCGGCGCCTCGCTCCTCACAATCAATCAATCAATCAATCAATCAATCAATCAATCAATCAATCAATCAATCAATCAATCAATCAATCAATCAATCAATCAATCAATCAATCAATCAATCAATCAATCAATCAATCAATCAATCAATGCAACGTCCGGTGGACATATGATTTGTGCCATGGGAGCCCGGTTTTTGACCAACATTTGCTTCCGCGTTAATATATGCTGCAACGTGTCTGCACCTTTGACCATGGACATTCTGTTGAACTAAGATTCGTCTTTTTTGAGTAAATTTCTACGTTTCGAGATATTACTCCACCTCTGCAAACGGCGTTTTGAACACCGGATTGAACCCTCTGTGTCTCTTGAACGTTGATCCTACCAAAATAGCAATGGTAAAATAATGTCGCTTTATGCCGAGAACAAAAAGCGTTCTAGCCGAGTAAAATCTGATTCACACTTACAGGCCTAACGCTGAATAGTGCTTGTTTTCAAAACCAGAATTATCACCGTTGCGTAGCGCTTGACCATAAAACATTGTCAACCACGGTTGAAACCCGTGACAAAGAATTGGGCAGTGAGTGCACCTCTGCAGGCTATAAACGAATTTCCATGTCGTATGCATGAGTATTTGGGACTCTAAGTGTCTCGCTAAATCTAGTGAGATCTTGAGCAATTTAGTTCACCGAAATGGAGTGAAAAATGACTCTAAGTTTCCGTCAGGTCTTGTTACTTTCTGTTCCTTTTCAGAAGCGACATGTCATGAAGGTTTTCTTGTCGGCGAACCCCGCCCGTTTCCCGGGCTGCCCAGAACCACGGCCCCTCGATCAAGCGCACCTTGCGCGTGCGCTTCATCTAGGGGCCGTGCCAGAACAGTAGTTGCCCGGACAGCTTCCGATTCCAAACGAGGTCGACGAGTACCTGTACCAGACCAGCTCAGCTTGAGGGTGCTACAGCCATTCCCCGTCGCCACATCCTTTGAAAGCGCCGCGCCACTGCACCTCTGGAAAAATAGCCCCTGGGCCGTCCCCAAGCTCACGAAGGGGAGACTGAAAGCAGCAGCTTCTCGACGTGAAGCTGCCTCACGGCGAAGTAACGCAAATTCTCCTTCGACGCAAAGACGCGCCGAAGACCAAACTCACGACGCACGTATGGCACATCGCCCCCGCGTACCATACACGCGGTGTCGAGACTCTACTGTGGCTACAATGCTTGCTTTCAGAAAACAAACAAAAGACATTTCAAAATCTGCAAAGACGACGTCGCAGCGCGTGTGCCCGACGACGCGGAAGCAGTTGCCATTCGCGGCCGAAGTCTACGGCGAATTATTTGAAAAATAAAAACCCGTTGAAGGCAGGTGGTATACGCAATGATTGGGCGGTTCATCGCTAACTACTACGTTAAAAAAACACACTTAATCGGCGCATACCACCTGCCTTTCATAGGGCTTGTTCTTGCGGAATATAAATCGCCGTAGACTTTGGTTGCGAACGGCAACTGCTTCCGCATCGTCGGGCACAAGCGCTTCGCCGTCGTCTTTGCGTATTTTGACATGCCTTTTGTTTGTTTTCTGGAAGCAACTGTTGTAACCACAATACATACGACCCACTCCACTACGCACACCTTACGACCGAATGAAGAAGCGAGCGCGCTACAGTCGACCGCCAACGCGCAACCGAAACTGAAAGACAACCACGCCCGACGTACAGACATCCATTGACTGCCATGTGGTAATGGCAGGCGCGGGAGGCGTCTTTTCAGTGATAAGCCCACCGTTCGCGACGAAGTTAAAAATAGTTCCGGCTAGCAAGTTCGGAGGTCCGCACATACGCCCAGCAGAATTCCGGTAACGCAAAGTGGAACATCGCGCTGCACTATCAACGCCACCATGTGACGTTCGCGATACTCCCAAACTGAATACGTGACGTAATCTTCGAAATGTACTTTCTCGCTTACACTGCTGGAATAGCTGAGTCGCAGGAAAGGTAAATAATATTTTCCGCTATTTACGCCATGGCCCTAAAACAAACCCCTTTCCCTTAAAATATTTTTCTCTCTAAAACACACCCGGGTGTGCGCGCATGCGCATGTGCGTGCGTGTGTGTACGCTCGTGCGTGCGAATGCATGAGAAATCTCGTGTGTACGCGTACGCGCATTTGTACGTGCGTGTGTGCAGATAAAACCGAGTTTAATGGTTTTCTCGATTTTATGAAGACAGTCTGATTCCCTGCAAGTTACACTTTGGGTGCAGTCTTTTGTAATCTCCTTCTTACGAATGCAACCGGCAGTCCACCACGATCTTTATCGTATTGTATTTTGGCGTATTATGCCTAAATGTATTGTCATTCAGCAATAAACACAACTGAATTGAATTTTCGGGGGCTTTCTCGGGTACTAAATATCCTCCTCCAACTTAAGTCTATACTCACGTGCTTCGGAGGCGAACGCGTTATGGCTTCATCCGGCAATACTTATCAAGGGCTCTTTTACTACTACGCCCTGTTTGCGTCTCCTTCTTCGCTTTCGTTTCTTCGTCCTATGGCGCGAACCGCATCGACAGGCAGAGTGAGTGAGTGCGGGAAAAACGTTTTATTAAGCCGGTGAATTTGGTTCCCCATTCCAGGAAGCCATGTGATGAGCGGGCAGCCTTCGCTCTGAAGGCCAAATGTGTCTGGAAATCCACATCGCTGCTGATCACCGGGTTCTCCCACATCTCAGGGTTTGGAAGGGGGGGGGGGATGGAAGAGGGCGGAGGTTGGGGATTTGCTTGCACTCTGATGTGACATGAGGAAGAGTACCGGGTTGTAAACAGAACTTACATTCGGCAGGAAATTGCGTTGGGAACATGTGATGGAGGCGGACTCAGTGAGGGAAAGTATTGCTCTGCAGTCGGCGAAGTAGTGATTCTTCTTCTCTTGAGAGTTTAGGATGTGGAGGAGAGAAGTGCTGTCGTTCGGACCGGTAATATTAAGCACTATCTTCTAAAGTAACTAGAAGTACGGACTAGTCGGTATCTTCGGTAGCCTAGAGGGACAGGGCGCAGGCTTGCTTCTGAGAAAAGTTATTTTCCATAATTGAGAAATGCCCAGGAGTCCAGATGAGGGTGTCTTTTCGGCAGGGTTGATGCTACGGCAGTAGTTTCAAAGTTGAGCGGACCACCCTCCCGGCTAGGAAGCTTCTGCAGGCTGCCTGAGAATCCATGATCATGACGGGGTTCTTCGTGTGAATGAGGACCAATGCGAAAGGCAGACTGGCGACAATTTCTTCGGAATCGTAGTTTTGTGTGGCTGGTGTGTACCTGCTCTACTCAGGTGCTGTTACGTTCACCCGTCGCGCAATAAGACGTCACCGCCGCACACACTTGGCCTAAAATTGTTATGCCGGTGGCAACGCGCTCGAGCAGCGCGGTGATAATCATTCGGCTCCTATACTCTGGAGGCCCGTGTTCAATAGCCATGCGAACTCAAATGTGCTTTTCATGTACTCTTCCCAGCGTTGACCATATTGTCTCGAGGCCAAAGATGACGCAGTTGTTTTGAAGTGAAAAACAAGTTTATTGGAGCGAAGTTGTGCTCTTCTAACAACTGAAAGAATACAGGGGCGGCGAAGCAGCAGTCAACGAAGTGACGTGCGCAGGCGAGTGTCGGAAAAATGGAATACCGTGGCATCCGCTCTAAAGGCGTTTATCTTTCGGCGCGAATGTTTCTCGCACCGTCGAATCACATCCAGAACACTGTAGATCAAATAATGTTCTAGACTGGTGACGTTAGTTCACTACAATCTCCCTATCAAGGTTATAACACACGCGGCAAAAAAAAAATAAAGAATGGAACACGCCCTTCACTTGGCTCACAGATAACACCGATAACACAGCCCGGCGCAGCCGGTCGGCAAAAACAAAACATCAACAAACAAACCCAATGCATGGTTCGTGGTAATATTCTCTACCGAAGGAGAGCAACAATGCCAGTTACGTCTTTTTGTACAATGGGGCCCTTTGACATTCATTTGTGTTAAGAAAAGAACAAAAGATACTAAAAGCGTCACAGGTGCGGCTTGGAACGCATGCCAGACAAATGTCGAATTCTACTACATCCACAGATCAGGTCAGCATATTTATGAAACCGACAATGCGACGAAGGCAGAGCGTAGGGTAGATACATAGCTACCAGGCAGGGTCTCCGATAAAACATTCACCCTTCTGCATATCGCACGACAGTCTCGCGTAGATTTACATGTCCACGCACATGCGCGTACTCGCTGCTGTGTACGCAGCTGCGGCGCACGAACGAAGCTGCGTGATGCACGCCGACATGACTGCGAGGACGCAGGAAACGTTTCAGCAGAAATAGCCATTATTTATGGTTTGCGATATCTTTGGAACGGTCCTGTTTGCGGGCCATGCGAGAATCAAAGCTAAAGGAGAACAAAAAATCCCGGGCCATCTCCACTAACGTGCAACCTGGGGAGGGGCGAAGCATGCAGTGTATATGTGTGTTCTTGGTGCCTAGGCGTTTTGCCAACGGAGATGAAACCGTTGGGGGATGGAGATATACAGCTGTGCTGTAAAAGTCTCTTGACTTTGAAGAACGAAGCTCTCTAGCGCGAGGCGTAAACACGTGTCCCGCTGTTGCCCACGGATGTGAAACCGTTGAGGCGTAGAGGTATACAGCTTTGCTGTAAAAGTCTCGTGTCTTTGAAGCACGAAGCGTTCCAGCGCGAGGCGCAAACGATTGTCCCGGTGTTGTAGTACCGTGACTACACGAGACGTCGATTACGACGGCGACATGAGACGCTGACAGCCCGAGCCCCTCAGGGGCTTCGCCCCTGAAACATAGAGAACAAAGGACAAAATGTGCGGATAGAGTTACTCATGCTTCCGGATAAGTGATAGCTATAGTAGAGGAAGTTCCTTTGGTGGAATGGCTTATAGAGAACTTTGTTCCCCCATGGGGTTTCTAACACAATGAAGTGTGTTGATGCAGTTACATCTCTGGCATTGTTTCTTTAGCCCTAGTGATAATGGTGAATTAGTTGGCTTCCAAAAACACTATGGCCGAGAAGACGTCTTGTTTTCTTTCGGTTGGCACATCCAGTAAGCAGCGCATCCCGCATAACGGGATTGCAATAAACCATATTTGTCCTTCTCTCACCTCTTAGCACTCGAGGGCTGTAAGCATCCTCACGCCCGATTATTGTCCAGTCATCATTCCATGTTTCCCCTCTGTCCCAAAGTTGATCGATTGGCTGACCTCAAAACGGTCACCTCAAATCCTTATACCAATAGCCATTCGCGTAGAAGCTTCCCTGGCATTATCCAATGCCTGTTCACGTTGTTATTTTTCTCACCCATCTGCTATAGGGTGCGCGAGGCCGCGCCCCTATGGGCCCAGAAAACGTCTCCCGAGAAACTCACTCGTCGGTGGAAATCGAGATGCTAGAACCAAGTATTTGCTAAATGGGCCATGAAGACAAAATACAAGTTTGTTCAGTTTGAACGAACATATAGCCTTCGGTTGCTCGCTCAGCTCCATTCCAGTCCCCAAAGGCGTCTTCTAACTGAAGAATACCCGATAAATATTTAAAAACTTTCGAATTTCCCGCTACAATGGCACAGTATGGGCGTGAGTGACGTATTATAAGCAAACACTAAAACACAGTTATCAGTGTGTTAATTTAGTGTACGTTTGCATTGAAGCGACACGCTCTACCAGAAGTAGAGGGCTTACTAAAATTATCTGGTCATGAAATACACTAACGTGGCTATCTGGGCGTGTTGGTTTAACGTGATTAGCAGAAGACAGCGCGGTTTACACACGGACACAGGGAAGAGTACTTGACACACACGAGCGCTGAACCAACAGTTTTAATGAAAAAAAGACACACCTATATATACGCACAGTAGTCACGCTTATCTGGGTTTTTATACACGGTGCATGCGCAGAAAGTCCAATTCTTTTGTAGCAAGGGCTAGTGACGGTGAACTAACGCATGCTTGCCCAAGCCTGTGGACTAATTCAGCTTCAATAATCTCCCGTGTGATACGGCCTGAGCATTTCTTTACGACAGCAGTTCTATCAAGGAATGGCACACATCCGCACGTGTGGCAGTGCTGCGCTAAATTGAAGCTGAATTAATCCACAGGCTTGGGCAAGCATGCGTTAGTTCACCGTCACTAGCCCTTACGACAAAAGAATTAGACTTTCTGCGCATGCGCCGTGTATAAAAACCCAGGTAAACGTGACTACTGTGCGTATGTATAGGTGTGTCTTTTTTCATTAAAACTGTTGGTTCAGCGCTCGTGTGTGTCAAGTTCTCTTCCCTGTGTCCGTGTGTAAACCGCGCTGTCTTCTGATAATCATATCTGGTCATTTTTTGACGTCATAAAAAAATCGATGGGAAGTGGCTGGGGGTAGCCATTGATTAATCTACTTTCAATAATATCCCCATTATCGTGCAGAGTTCGCGATATTATTATTATTATTATCGGGACAAATCAGCGTTTTTATTCAAAAGACGTGTAATATTTCTTCATCGACGCTTTAAACAGCGTAGTAGTTTTTGATCATACGGTAGCTCTGTAGTGGAAGCCACCGTGGGACCAGCGCCGTCGCCATGGAAACGGTGACGGTGCGCTGTTAGAGCGAGAGAGATACAGAGGAGGGGGCTCCGTTGTTTCGGCAATTCGGAGTGTCTCAGCAGTGCAATCGTGCAGGTGCATACCAGTGATGCGGCGCAAGGGCGTCGCTGGACAGGAAGAGCTGGAATTAACGTGCCACCGAACCTCGTCGACAGAATCCCGATCGAGAAGAAACAAAATTTCAGCGCAGACCCAATATCAACACAATAATACCCTAAATCACGGGAATAAATTAGCTTCAACACCACCGCAGTAAAAACATAAAGTGTTCAGAATATCTACGCGTGTATCGAAAACGTCATGATGCAGTACCCATGTCATTGCATGGCCGCTCGATGGACACAAGGTTTCCATCAAGCGGACGTGGTCATTGTTATGTCATCAATGTCTTCACATGTGCTGTAGCCACAGGATCATGCAGCTGCGCCTCCCTTTGGCATTAGCGGATGAATCAATCGCTTGTACTTATTTAGGTGCCCCCAGGAACACGACGGCGACCTTTTACGCCGGGCGGACGGTGCTCAAGCACCGGAGCCCTGGCAACCCTCTGTTTTCGTTCGCAACGTTCCAGCGCACCCTTTGCGAGTCCCTTTCGGGCATGGTGACAACAAAGCGGCTCCTATGTAGACTCCTCGATCAGGGCAGTGTTTACCCAAGTCGGTATACTTAGTCGTTAGCAGATCCGGCCGGTGGTGTCACATGTCCCTTTGCACGGCCGCGCTAAGCGGTTTCCGTAGTTACCATGCAGGGCTGCAGACCATTGGAGACAATACGGCGTTTTCTATGTTTGCTGAAAGCCAACAGGCTTTCTAAGGGTTCGCAAATTTCGATTAAAAATTTTCTAGCACTAAAATGTGTGTGTTTTTTTTTATTTATTTACTCTTCACAGTGGCGGTCATTGGCGGACAGCAACAACTATAAGGGGGGCTTTTAACAGAAGAGCTGTCTAAGCTTGAGCCTGATCCGGTGGCGTTCGCAGAAAAATACCAAGAAAATGCCGAGCGCACGTGAGCGTGCGCCTCGTGAGGAGCGCTCACGGCGTCATCCATCTCGACCTTCGAGAACACCCTGCCCAGCGTTTGTGGCGTAATCTCTCGCGTGATGTTCTCCGCGCCAGTTCACGCGCGTTCACGCCTGAAGTGGGGAGCACAGACACCGGAGTTCGCGCTACAGACGCCGAGTTCTCGGAGCGGGTTGAGGCGGGTTCTATCGCGTGCTGACGCGGTCCACTTTGCGGCAGATGTGAAAGGATGCGACAAAGCGATCCGTGCCTGGCCGTCATAGAGAACTTTCAGCGGCAAGTTGGGAAACTCCTGTGAGGTGTAACAGCCGGGTCTCCGACGAAGGGAGAGGGGCCGCCAGCTTTTGCTGTTCATCCAGACTTGCAACACTACAGTGCACGCTGCGCTTTTTTTTTTTTTTCGCTGAAAGGAGTTCTAAATGTTCGGTAGTGATGGAAAAGCACCTGAACGAGCTCTGTGCCGTACCCGTCGGTATGGGCATACTGTTGCGTTAACGAGGAACTGTTGAGGATGTATTTTCGCGCTAAGCGAGAGCCGTCCTCCGTTCGCAGTGCATTTTGGCAGGCTTCACCTCTTGCTGGCGACAGTGATCAACCAAACACGGTCCCTCGCTTTCAGAGCTTCGGGGACAGGTTACGTTTACGACGTATTCAGCGCCTATGTGCAATTTCTGCAAGGAGTAAAAATCAAAGCTCGTTTCTTACAAGAAAGATACACTAATACCTCGTTAACTCGAAGTAGTAAAAACCGGGAAATATTTCGAGATAAGCGGATTTTAGAGATAAGCAAAGTTGCGCGGAAAGCCAGGAAATATCGAGTTCTTTGCAAAAAAGGCGCTAATACTTACCATCTCCTCAGCAGCAGCTTCCAATCTTGCTTTTCCTAAACCTTGGGATTGGGCTAGTTGGTTTGACATCTCAGGGGGAAAAAACAGGAAAAAGGTTAAAGAAAAACATACAAGAGACGTTCACCGGCAGGGACCCGCGCTCTCCATTGGGTTTTTCCCCGCACGACACACCTCTATGTTCTAGTACACTGTACCACTGCGCATGTCTCTACCGCCACATAACGGGCCACAGGGTTGCTTGACGAAGTTGATATGCCTTAAGGCTCAGACTTCCCGCTCGGGCAAAACATCGGCGTTGTGGTAGGCGCGGCTAAACGAGAAAAAAATCGAGAAACTCAGGCGCGGCAGCATCGCGCGAATCGTGTGAGACTGTCCGCGCCGGCGAAAGTTTCGTTGCACTCTCAGTCAAGGTTTCGAAATATCCGCCGTTTGGCCCAAAAATACTTCGAAATAAATGGCAACAAATACATGGGACGTATGGGAAATTGTTCGGTGCCACTGAAAATTTCGACTTAGCCGATTTTTTTCGTGATATGCGAGTTCGAGTTACCGAGGTATTACTGTAGTTAGAAAGTGTAGCTTTACCTTATGCATCCTGAGTGAAAGTCCCAACCTGAAGTACAAACTGCTTCGATTGTGCCCGAAAAGTGCAATGGAATAGGAGGAGGAGGAAGTGGTAGTTGGGGGTGGGGGAAGGGGAGATAGAGGCCGGTAACTGTCTGGCGTTTCGCCGACACCTCAACCGGCCGAACGGAAGCGAGAGGGGGGACAGTAAAAAGAGTAGAGAAGGAGGGATGGAGGAAGAGAGGGAGAATAATAATTCGGCACGCGACTCTTCCTTGTAGCACGCACCCGTCCCTGCAGACAGGGGAAACAACTACTGGAGAAGGGGTTACACACCGGTTGGCGGTTGTGCTGGTGTGCATTATACATTGGTTAGCAGGTTATGCAGGAGTGGATCACAGTGAACCCAGTCACCTGTGCAAACGACAAAACTCTTTGCACCTCGGCCCACGGGTCCACCCACCTCTATAACTAACTAACGTAACCAGTATAACCAATGTGTACTCCCATTTATTCCCTCGTAACCTTTACCATATAATCCTCGTGATTCTATCTAGCAGGCTCACGTACTCCCAGTCATCATTTTACCTGCGTCATTATCTTACTGTCTATCCTTATGTATCCGCGCTTGTCTAATTCTTGTTGCCATCTGGTTTTTTTTTCCCTTTGTAATGTTTACCTGTTCAACTCTCATCTACTCAGTTTAGCTCAACCCTTATATATCTTGTTCAGCTGTTTAACATTTATCCACTACCTTTTATCAACTTAACTTTTTCCTTATTGTTGTTATTAGAGTTTAGCCACTACTTAGCATCTAGTGTACTCCTTCTTTTTCTCGTTTCCTTTTTTTTTCTCTCATTATCTTTTTATTTTATTTTATTTTTTTTTGTTTTTGTTTTTTTATCCAACACCGCACTGTTCGTTCCTATTCCGGTCCTGTTTTGCGGCTCAGCTGCTTAACCTCTTTTGTTGTTAATTTTCTTTTGATGTACTGTTTTTTTTTCTTTTTTATTTTCCTTATTTAATTTTTTTATTATTATTACTTTTTTTCCCCTCCCACCTCTCCCCCCGACAGCCCCAACCTTGTGATCCACTCCTGCAATAGAATAGACGTCGGCTCCATAACGCGAGAGACTCAGGTTCGAGTCCGACCACGGGAAAATACATTTTTTTTTCTTGAACGCCTTTGCTGTCATCGTCATCGTCGTTTCTGGAAAGCCATTGTGTAAAGCTCCCTTTCCTGCAGTGCGTTTTCGGGACGGGACGGTCGCCATAAGTGGGGTATCGAAAGCTTCGCTTGAAAAATAAAGAGAGAGAGAGAGAGAGAGAGAGAGAGAGAGAGAGAGAGAGAGAGAGAGAGAGAGAGAGAGAGAGAGAGAGAGAGAGAGAGAGAGAGAGAGAGAGAGAGAGAGAGAGAGAGAGAGGGGACAACTTCTCCTTCCTTGCGACTTCACAAAGTTGGTCCGAAGCACTGCAGTCATCATTCAGAGACGACAACGCTATCGGCGCGCGCCTACAGATATAACATACGATGCACTCTGAAATATGCCGTATGTGGGCTGGGCCATCAACGCACCCTTTCGACGGTCGCCGCTCGATGTGACCGTAAATGACCCTCGAGGGCGTTGGACGGGGGCATGCGTCCGCGTGCTTCTTGGTCCACTTGTAGGCGTCTATTTATAGATGAGGTGGTTGTGCGAAGTGGATCGCGTATGACCCAGCTGGGCCGCATTGGCATCCCGCCCTTGAATGGGTCGAGAATACGTCATTTATTCTGGGCGACGCGCCAAGACTATTTAAACTCGCAAACCACGACGGCTGCCGCCTTAATCGGGTTACGATTGCGCCGCGGCAGTTTGGCGTCGTCACCAGTACCAGCCGTATTTCGTGGTCCTCTGGACACTTTTAAGAGGCCATGAAGACAAAATTTTAAAAGAGATCAGAGTGGGTCAGGGAGCAAACTGGTGTTAAAGACATATTAGTAGAAATTAAGAAGAAGAAGTGGACGTGGGCAGGGCATGTAATGCGAAGGCAAGATAACCGCTGGTCATTAAGGGTAACAGAGTGGATCCCTAGAGAAGGCAAGCGTTGCAGGGGGCTGCAGAAAGTTAGATGGGCAGATGAGATCAAGAAGTTTGCGGGGATAAATTGGTCGCAGTTGGCACAGGACCGAGGTAATTGGAGAAGAATGGGAGAGGCCTTTGCCCTGCAGTGGGCGTAGATAGGCTGGTGACGATGATGATGATGGTGATGATGATGATGAAGACAAAATACAAATTTGTTCAATAAAAAAAAACTAGCTTGTAGTAGCCTACCAAGCTTTCATTCAAGCAACGAAAGAGGTTGTGTTGATTGACTGAGGGGTTTAACTGGCCGACGCAACGCAGGCAATGAGGCGTGCCGTGGTGGAGGGCTCCGGATTAATTTTGACCACCCGGGGATCTTTAACATGCGCCGAAATCGCGTACACACGGGCGTTCTAGCTGTTCGCCTCCATTAAAAAAGCGGCCGCCGCGGCCGGGTCACAACCCGCGTCCTCGTGCTCAGCAGCAGAACGCCTTAGCCACTGAGCCACCGCGGCGGGTGAGGTTCTGTTCTGACCAAGAAACGCGAGAAATATAGAAAAACGTTTAAATTTCCCGCTGCAATGACGTAACATGGGCCAGCAGTAAAACATAGGGCCTCCTCGATTTACCAGACCTGGACGGTCCGCGGGCAGTCCGAGGACTGCGTTCGGACAGGAAGTCCCATAGGAAGAATACATGGGGAAATGGAGCGCCGGATCGCGTTTCGGGCAGTCCGCGGACGATCCGGGGCTGATAATCGAAGAGGCCCATAGTCATCAGCGTGTTAACTAGTAGCACGAGTCAACTGATGCGATCAGACGGAACTGGGGGCCCCACTACGGTCGCCCAGTCATGTTTATTGGCCGTGGCGTGATCGGCTGCAGCCAATCGCTCTAACAAGATTCTGTGACGTCATAGCGAAATCGCCGGAAAGTGGGTGGGGAGTCGCCGTTGATTCGTATGCTTTCTTTAAAATACCTCGATTATTTGTTTGAAGTTCGCGCTAAAACTCGTATGATTGTTATCGGCTCAAAGTGGTTTTTTGTTTCACCCAACTTGTATATTGTCTTCGTGGCTCCTTTAAAAAAGGACAGCAGAAAAGAAAAAGAGGACCGAGCGGTTAATAACAACAACGACAAAAACGTTGACCGCGTATCTGCTCATTTTGTTGCAAATGTCGTCGAAAGAAGATAACCCCTGCCACCTAAATGCCTCTCTACCCTTTTCCGTCCACCTCTCACAATCTTCCCCGCGCTCTTCGATTCCCCCGGGATAAACAAGGGGGAGGTTTACTGAAGTAAATTCAATTTTGCCCCGTGACACGCTTGTGCGCCATCTATTGAAACATTTTGTTACTGTAACAAAACCTTTTGTTACTGTTCACCATCTTAGAATACCGCTCGAGTGGGCACCGCGAGCGCTTTTTGTACTGTTGGGACGCATTTCTTTCAAGGCGTGTTCTTTTTTATTTGCTATGCCAAAAAGCAATCATCCATATATTTTTAATCACAGGAACACTGCAAATATTCCAAATGTGTTGAGGCTTTGCCTCATATATTCCTAGTGTTTTCTTTTTTCACAACATGGTTGACAAGTATGAACATGGCCACCGGATTTAGTATTTTGGAAATGTTTTGGCTATTATAAACGCCTCCTTCAGGAATCAATTTACCTTTGACTGGGCTGATGAATCGAGGGACACACAGACAGACATAAAAAAACATTCTTGTTTATATAGCCCCCCCCCCCCCCCCCCTAAAAAAGACTATAGTCTTAAACTTTACGTTGCAGCTACGGAGGCTGCGGCAAGAGATATACTTGAAACTGCGAAATTAAAATCGCGTAACGTCATATAAAAGGGAGGAGCCACACTAAACTGTGTGCCATAGCTCATAAGCAGTACATCATCTGGATTTTTTGCTGAACATAACAAACATAAGCCAATCAAAATAAAGTGTCTAGAAATAACAATTAGGAAGAAATACGAAATACGCACGAGTCAGTCATGCTGCACCAATGTAAATCTCAATGAAGAAAGGAAAAATAAAGATGAAAGGAATAGAACCGAACCTTCCGCTAAGGTACCAGCTTTATAGTCTTATATACGGAATAACGAAGATTAGAAGAGAAGAGACGAGTTGACAAGTATGAACATTGACACCGGACTTAGACGTTTAGATTTGGCTGTGAGTATATAAGACTATTGCACAGACTTCACTTCACTTTGGCCGGGTGGCTGAATCGAGTCACAGAACGGCAGACATACATACAGACAGACAGACAGACAGACACAAATTTCTGCGTTTAAGTAGCCCAAGAATGACTATTTAAAAATGCCCATTTCGCGTCCATTTCAATCGTTTGAACAAACAGCGCAAAGACGCGGACGACAGAACGGAAAAAAGACAGTACAAGCGCTGCAATATATACGAAAACACAGGTGACGTCACACCTTTCCGACCAATCAATAAAAGCAAAGGAAAAGGACAGGATAAGAAAACCGGTGAAAAATGAACAATGTACACAGCACTGAGGGAAACATTTTGATGCTGCTATCTCCGACATGCTCCGTCAAAATAGTCACGTTCCTTCTGTAGCAAAATAACAGAGGGCTGACTGACGCACGTGTCGCCCCTTTTCGCTATCATGTAAGCGTCAGAAATTTCGAGCGTGCGCGCTCCCAAGGAGAACCTTCAGAACCTTGGTGTTCTCAAAAAGAGGTGAGGTGCACCCACACGTCTTGCAATGGGAAACCAGGTGGTTACCGGTGCCGACACGTAAGGCATACGCGTGCTCCCTTAGGCGTTCGTTAGACATCGCTTGTACTGTCTTTTTTCCGTTCTGTCGTCTGCGTCCTTGCGCTGTTTGTTCAAACAATGTATAGCCAACTAGCCCAAACCCAAGCCTTACTTAGTTCCATTTCAATCGTGGCGTAGTTGCATTAGCGAGGCCTCTACCAAACACATACCTTGCTTGTGCTGCGTCATGTTTGGGTCGTCTGCATTTAGGCAGTCAGGGCGCCCTCAAAATGTACATTTTGACACGGGCAGGAGGCGGACGAAAGTGACAACTCAGCCCATGTTTGATTCGCGTTTTTTAAAGCGAAGCTTTTGGCCTCACTGATGGCGGTGCTGGAACCAAGACGCACTGCAGGAAAGCCAACTTCACGCAATAGGAGCGCACATGATCATGACGATGATTTTGAAACAAGAAAAAACAAACGCTTCGCGTTGTAGGAATCCAGACTGGGTCCCTCGTGTTCTGAAGCCGACGTCTATCCTAATCCGCCATTCCGATTTTTTTTCTTTATAACATCGGATAATACGCTCAGACGTGACAGTACGAGGACTACATGTAAAACAAACAAAAGAATACACTGAAGTTAGCAGAAGCACATATACATCAAAATTCAGGAAAACACACACAAGCGTAGAAAGATGCAAGCAGTCAGGTGGTTGGTCAAGCGAATTATACACCCTATGTACAAACGCCAGAGTTTCTCGGAAATATGACTGTTTATCTTGGTGGCTGAGCACGCCTATCACGTAAGCGACATCGCCACAGACGGTGCAAACCAATCAACACAAAGATTTCATAGGGTGGCTCACCAGGACAGTCGAATAGAAAAAATCGGATTGAGAACGGCGTAATACTCGTGTCTTTTCACAGCGTTCGCTGTAAAATGTCGCAGAAAAATAGAGCATCTCTGCAATCTACAAAACAGTGATCAATTGTCTCTGGTCGAGAAAAGGACCGACAGTCTGTCGACGAAGCTCTAAACAAACCCCGGTCGACGCAGTTTGGATTTTGAAGCGTATTTGAACGCTTCCCTTTGAACGACGAAGATGTGGGGCGGGGGTGAGGGCGCTCAGCTTTTTCGTGAAGGAGTCGTTTGCTGTCGTCTGCGTTTATACTTTTACTATCAGGCGGTCTGTTTGTTGACGCTTTGCCGTTGATTGCAGCGGCTTTGACTTTGGCATTTCGCCATTTCGTTTTCGCACTCAAGAAAGCTTCGCGCTTCAATCGTCCTCGTCGGTAGACGGAGGGGATTTGAACTTTTTTGAACTATAAACCTTCAACAACTCGCCCAGCTGTCTCCTTTCACGAGCGCCGCTTTATTTAACCCGAGTATGTGCTCGCAGTCACGCGCCGTCATTTTTACTTTTACTTCTCCCGTCATGGTTAACGTTCCATCAGCGTTGACGATCAAAACGTTTTCCTATGAGGTTGAAGTATTGCGAGCTTTGGCTGCTTCCTTCGTTATCCCCTGTCTTGTGGTTAACCCCTGAATCGAGCAGCTTTTGCGGCTTCTGCGTTGCTTGGGAGTCTTTTATCCGCGAACTGAGCGCCATTTCCGGCCTTTAAAATCCAGCTTCCGCTCCTCCGCTCGTTTCCTGCTTTTTCGCCATGGCTTTTTTTATTAATTCATAAGTTCTTGCAATTCCGTTTTTATAACTGTGCCCTGAGAAAAATAACTACAGACCCCGCGCCCTCGTCTGTCTGCCACAAATTGGCGGTAAAATAAGTTGTTACTGAAAGGTCTGAAATCTCCGTCTGTATCGATCTTATAAAAAGAAAAATTGCCGACTATAAGTAGGGTTTCCGATCTTTGTGGGGGGTCGTGAATGTGCTTATTTTCAACAACCAGCTTTTCTTTTTAAATTGCTGTCACTTCTCTTTTTATCGTCTGAGCACAGATGTCACGAGACCATTTATATATACTTACGAAGATATCGCACCATTTCTGTACTATTTTAGTTCTGCCTGTGAGAAACCGGAATTGCTACCACGTCCGCGGAACATAGCTCTTGAACGTGGAATTGCGACTATTCGCTGTAGTGTTCCCGCAACATTCCCCCTTTTCTCGCGCCAAAGATCGTATGCAGGGATGAAGTTTTTTGGACAGAAGAGGCCGGAGGCCTCATGTTGGAGGGATTAGGCAGGGGGGGGGGGGGGGGGGGGAGAAAAACCAGGGGCTTATGGGGCTGCACCACATAGATACGCACATTTCTGGGGAAAGTAATTTCCCGAGAGGCCTAACGGGCCGATTTTAAGATGTGTTTGCTTGCGCCCCGCACGCGTCTGATGAAGGTTCGCATATTTTGGGAAAGACAAGAGGAACGCGTGCCTTGCACAAAATGGATGGTCTTGGCCCTGAATAAAAAAGTTTCTCCGCCATTCACCTACCTCGTTCTGCGATGATGTGAGGGCGAAGCAGTTCGTGTGCGCGTGCATAACGAACATGTTGCGGTGCAACATATCCGCAGTCACCGATGACCGTTTTAAGCGTGCAGGCTGGGCTGCTATTACGAGTATTGCCCTGTTTTAAAGCGAAAACATTGCCATGTCACGTCTCGCGAGGTCATTCATCGCGTCGCAATGACCTTTAGCCGCCGCAGAGCCAGTGGGGCAGGTGTAACGTCACCCCACGTGATCTACTGCGGAGAGGCGTCGCAGATGCCTCTCCGCAGTGGATCGGCATTTTCTCATTCCAGAAAGACGCGGGCTACCGCTACTGGAAATTTTAACAGCGTAGCTGTTCGAGTTCCGTGCCTGGCGTCGCTCAAAACTCGGCGTATTGAAAAGGAGAGAAGGAAATGCTAGGCTGAGAAGTGTGAGGGAAAGTGGCGAGGGGGCGAGGAGTCGAGACGCAGGTGTGGGGAGTGCGCGTTGCAGCGCAGATGTTATGGTGGGGAGGCGCGCGTTGGGTATTGTCTGAGCCTAGTGGTCGACGTAAGCTATGACGGGCAGGGGTCCTAATTGAGAGAGGCGGCGTAGGCTCGGCGCCATCAGCGTCCGAACTGCCCACCAGATGGGCCAAGTTGATGCCAGTGAAGATGAACAGCTCTGCTGTTTCCCCAGTATTCGTATCTCAATTGCGAAGGTGCCGATTTCTTTTTTTTTAATTCCGGGAGGATGGTTGTTTTATCAGGGCAATACCAGCTTGCCTTTGTTTGCGTACGGAAGCATATGCGTGCTTGCACGAGTCTGCATGGAGGGGAGCGGCTTGTGGTTGAGTGTGCATGCTCTCGATTTTTCAACGAAGCCGCTCATTGCGACCTCCCGTAGCGCTTAAATATATATGCTGATTCACGATTTGAAGTTTCAAAACATCCCGCTGGAGAAGCGGTCACTCTAAGGCAATTCTGCCTTTCCACTGCGAATGCTCTTGAATCGAAAAAACATGAGATCTGGATATCCAACGAGCAGACAGGAATGAGATCGGCTGCGCGCAAAAAGATGAAAGATGTTGCTGGACGTAGCATTCTCAGTTTGACGATTATCTTTATGTGTATGCCGAAAATCGAAAAGTCTCTTCCGTCTGGCGTACTCGGAGATCTATCCTAAACCCAGTCTGCTCTCTGGGTTGTTGGGAATCCAGGCTGTCACCCATTTCCAGCACAGCACTAGGTTCTAGTTGGTGGGGATTTACGACGTGGGCAAGACGGGAAAAGTTCGCTACATAAACAACACTGTCACGTTATCATTGCAATACTCGGGGAAGAACTGATCCGCTCATTTGAAGCGCGCTGGACAGCTGCGCATTACCTTATGGTAAAGAACCCTTGAGGTGAAGAAAGTATTTTGAAAATTGAATATATATATATATATATATAGTCTGGAAACATAAAAACTCACACAGAGCGCGAAAAAATAAGGTAAGTGGAGACAGGGACACACGAGAAAGACATTAAAAATAAAAGTTTACTGACGTGTCAGGAAGAGGACTTCCTTCCTTCATTGTACAATGAAGAAAGGAAGTCCTCTTCCTGACACGTCAGTAAACTTTTATTTTCATATATATATATATATATATATATATATATATATATATATATATATATATATATATCTATATATATAGCAAAAAAAGAAAGACACACGTCGAAAAAAGAAAAGGTTTAACGTTTCGGCCGAGGGACCGGCCTTCGTCAGAATATTCTGACGAAGGCCGGTCCCTCGGCCGAAACGTTAAACCTTTTCTTTTTTCGACGTGTGTCTTTCTTTTTTTGCTACGACTTGCCGGTGTCCAAGAAATATTTTCCTGCAATATATATATATATATATATATATATATATATATATATATATATATATATATATATTGTGAGCATTCGCGGCGTTACATCAATGGGATACGCAGTGCAAGCGATACCGCCACTATCATGGCCACAGTGTGAGCACTGAGGGATACGCTTCCCAATCTCTTGAACTGACGCCCCATCGCATTAACATCTGTAAATAATCATCAGCATCATCGTCGGTCTCGCGCTTACCAGTACGTTCGCTCCGAGGAGGACAATAAACGTCGTCTCCGAGACCTCGCCCACTCTCTCAATATATATATATATATATATATATATATATATATATATATATATATATATATATATATATATATATAGGTTAATGATAATTTCAGTCGTGGTGATTAAAAAGTTCCGGGGTTTTACGCGCCGAAGTTACCCCTGGGCCTGGGGAGGAATTATAAGGTGTGCGTGTGCTTCAAAAATGTCAATTGCGCACCTATTTAAATGAATACGTTGTTAAGGTTGTGAGGCCTCTGGCCAATGACGTGCACAGAAGCTGACAGCCCGTCCTGCCGGCCCTGCATCCGATTTTGGTCGTTTGCTTTCAGCCAGTCAGAGCTCGCTCCAAATGGTCAGGCTGAAACGCACTTTTTTTTTTCTTGGCGAATGATTGTCTTTAGGCATAAAAAAAATTTTCATAGGTACGATGCTGCACCCGTAACGCGCAAAAAATTCGAGAAGAGACTGATGCTGGGGCCCCCATATCCAGCGCTTGAGATATGGGGGTCTGCCAGGGCGGAGCCATGTGCCTCGGAGGTGTTGCGTTCGGGCGTCTCGCAGGCCTGTACATGAAATGGGAAGAACTTAAAATTCCGCCCTGGGCCGAATTTTATTGGAGAACTTGGATTAATTTCAACGACCTGGGGACCTCTAACCTGCGCCGAAAGCATTTGATACACGGGCATTCTTGTTTTTCGCCTCCATATGAAAAGCAGCCACCGCCGCCGCGGTCGAACTTGCGTCGTTCAGCTCAGCAGCATACGCCGTTGCCACTGTGCCATCGCTGCGGATATTTTTGAAGAGGCCACCAGGACAAAATAAAACTTTTTTTTTTAATGTCAAAGATCCAGCCTTTGGCAACTCACTCAACTCCATTTCAGCTGCGAAAGGCGCTTTTTGCCCTTAAAAAAGAAAACTTCAGGAATTTTGACAAACTCAAATTTCGCGCTACTGTGACGTAATATCAGCAGAAGCGACGGATTATATGGGCCAGCACTAAAACTGATCAGTTTGTTAACTAGGCGGTAATATTCAAATGATACGATGAAACCAAACTTGGGGCCCTATGCATTCTCCCCGGCATGTTCGAACTTGTTTGGTGGAAGAATCGGGTCGACGGTCCGCAATCGCGCTAGCGAGGTTCTGTGACCTCATAGACAAGTCGCCTGAAAGGGGCTAGTGAGTCGCTACTGGATAATGCGTATTTCTTAATATCTCGATTATTTGTTTGTGTTTTGCGATAAAATTGGGATCATTGATGTCGGGACAAAGAAGCCTTTGTAAAGGACCAAACTTGTACTTTATCGTCCTGGCCCGTTAAAATGGGCAATGAAGACAAAACACAAGTTTGGTTCGTTCGAAGGATTGTCTCGTTAGAATCATACAGCGCTTTTAACGCACACTCCTCTCAAATAAGCTATATAATTAGGAAAAAAGGGAATGGCCGTGCGACCAACTACCTCATTTCCTGCAACAGAACGTATGATGTGATATGCCCAGCCAGGTGCGATTGCTGATTCCGCCAAAAGCAAACGCAAATTAGGCAGGGCGTATAAGGTTCCCGAAGTAGCGTTTTGCGCTCAAATGTAATGCATATTCATCTTATAGCAGTAAGAATGATGGGGTAACAATGAAAGTTACGAAAATACGCGTAAACATGGAAGTACCGACGCGCACTGCTCTTGGCGCTGGACGCACTACGCTTATTTTTTTTTTTTTTTTTTTGTAGCTGCACAGCAGGCCGCCGCTTTAGAGTTGTCTTACACGCACTGGCCGATTGGCGTAAGCGACGTTGTTTTACGCGACCCTGTTTGTCGGGCATACCCCATGTTTCACGAAACGACGACTTTCTACCGCAACAAAAACAAGCCAGGAGGAAATACGGTTTACAACAAACTAACGGCGGAAAACTGTCCGCGGCTAAATATGGTAGCGACATATATGGTACGACGGACGGTAAGCTACGCTGCAGGGCCTAGCGACGCGCCGGAAGTTCGTTTGAGTACCCGCCCTCATGACATCAGGCCCGACGCCACGAAGACACACGATTTGGAGGGAGATCAAAATTTTAAACTAAATTGATTAATTTCTCAGCGAACGCGGCATCGTTTGGTGCCAGACAAGCGCTGGGGGCACTGTGAAGCACGAAATCTTTCGAATAAAACAAACTTGTATTTTGTCTGCATGTCCCCTTTAAGGCGATGCCTCAGCACATCGGTGTAGGTTCGATGCGACAATAAATTTTCCTGCTTTTGAGATTACCGCTACCTCTCTAGCACAATCGTTTTTCAGAAGTTCCCGATGCCCCCCCTCCCGCAAGGCGGCGCCGGCTTGTCCGGAGGCACGGTACACCCCCGCCGGTGTCCAGTGCGCGCAGACGAGGAAATTGATGGGTGTCACTGTGTCACGTATGTGGGTCGTTTCCCAGGCAGACGAGCTATTACAGGCATCGCTCATATAACGCGCGGCGGCGGCGCGACCCGCACGACAAACGACCGACTAGTAACGCGAACCTGTTCCTCTGAGGGCTCCTCTCGCGCACGCGCCCCTCCCTTCGCCGCAGCCTCTGACGCGGGGCAACCCGAGCACGTCAACGTCTGGCCGCCTCGCCGCCGCCGCCGCCACGTGAAATACGGTCGCGTCCGGAAAGGAGCCGCCGGCCACAAACGCGCCGACCCATCGTGGCGCGGCGCTCGTCGACGAAACGCAGGGCGCCCTCCCCTCCCCTTCACAGGGAGTGCCCCCTCCAATGCGGCATGCGAATCACGCTTACCACCCGGGGTGACATCCCGCGTAGGAATGAATGAAGTCTTTCTCGTAAAAAGCGTTTCGCCCATTTGAGTAGCTTGATATCCTCCTACGTAAGCAGGGGCGTAGCAGGCGTAGACAGGGGGTGTGTTTCGCCGTGAAAACATTCCCCGAAACTTTCTAAGCGCTCCATCTGACCCTTCGCTCCCTCTTTTCTGACTTTTAACGGCAGAGCTGTTTAACCTTGAGCTTGGTACGGTGGCGTTCGCAAAATGTGTTCGCGAAAACTACCAAGGAAAAATACCGAAAAAAGCCTGCGGACGAATGCGTCTCGTGAGGAGCGCCCGGCGTCGTCCAGGCTTGCGCATGGGCTTGCGCCTCGAGAGGAGCTCGCAAAAAAAAATGCCAAGAAAAATTAACCGCGTATCGGCTCCTTTCGTCGCAAATGTCGTCAAAAGACGATAGTCTTTGTCGACATTTGCCAAGTAAATGCCTCCCTTCGCTTTCCCGCTCACCCCTCATGTTGTCCTCTTGTGTCGCGCTTCTCCCAAGGTAAAGACGCTAAAGGTTTGCTCAAGTCAATTTAAATTTACCGCGTTCCACTGCCTCAGACTGGGTGCTCGATGTCAGCGCTGCCGTACGCGTCGGAGACGCGCGTGAATCGAGGCGCCCTTCTTCAACGTTTATCGAACCACGTTGCCCTAATCCACGTGCGTTCCAAGCAGAACGTGGAACCTAGCTGTGGAACCTTTCGTCAGTGTTGCCGCTTGATTTCTTAAAATGCCGCCAAAAGCTACAGTGGCGCGGGCGACAGCAGGCGACATTGTAATTTTTGTTTTCTACAGTAGATGTAGCATATTATTTCGGAAACATCGAGGATGAATGAATTTCGTTATAAAGGAACACTGTAGATATCCCTTGTGTATAAATTTTCTGTCTTATATTTGAGCAATGTCGTTCTTGTCCAACAATGTTGACAAGTATGAGCATATAAACCGGACTTAGACGTTTAGATTATACGCTGTGAGTATACAAGACTATTGCGCAGACCTCGTTTCACTTTGGCCGGGTGGCTAATCGAGTCGCAGACAGACAGACATACAGACAGACCAAGATTTGTATACGTTTAGGTATCCCAAGAAAGACTATCGTCCTTAATAGTGCACGTGGGTCGGCGCTTGAAGTAATGAGCACAGACGCTCAGTTCGCGCTACACACGGCGAGTTCGCGAAGCCGGTTCCCGCGGGTTCTCATACCCAGCTTTCTCGCTCAAAATTACAACCTCTCGGGAACGTAGAAAAACCACTTTAGGAAAAAGATATTTGACGCAAAGCTAGAAGTCAACGTGAAGATTAAAACGCTAAAAGAAGATTTCAGGTTTCTGAATACTTTTTTTGTGTAACTTGCTGTCAAATCTAACTCCCCATGCATTTCTATGGGATAGTTCCCATGGCTCAGGAACCCAGTGGCGCAACGTGCGCGACTTGAAACTGTGCACAAAGCAAGTATTCACCCCACATATTAAGTGTGCAAAATAACTTCTCATTTCGCTAAAAAATTGCAGAGTAATCACGGTTGAAAGGACTGCCATGAGCGCGAGAGCTGCACATGTAGCGCGTGCGGTCCACTGTGGGAGAGATGTGAATGCCTGCGGACGAATGATCCGGGCTTGTCACTCATGGAGATCTTTCAACGGAAAGTGTGGAATATATGTGAGTTGAAACAGCCGGGTCTCCAGCGAAGGGGAGGGGGGGGGGGGGGTGCGTCAGCTCTGCTGTTTCTCCAGTTTTGCATCTCTAATGCAAGCTGCGGCAATTTTTCTTGCCAGGCTATTTACACAGCCCTTTGCTATATTAAAATGTATAAACGGAAATAAAAATGGTTAATCTGAGAGGGAAGAGAGCAAACGTTTATTGAAGCAACATGTAAGCGGTAGGGCAGAAAAAGAGGAGAGTGTGACTTACATGAAGGAAAAAAAATTCCTAAGACATGTTTTGGGCGCAGCTAGGCGTTCTTGTTTGTTCCTACGAGCAGAGTTTAACATCGCACAAAACATATGTCTGGCTACGACACTGTAAGAGGCCACAAGCACAACTTAGTACAATGAATGCATTGAATTGCGCTTCGGGTAAAACACCCGAAGCGCAATGAGCGCAATGAGCCGAAGCGCAATGAGCTGTTCTGGATACCTTTGACATCCGGCGGGCAGTTTGAGGGAGAGCAACGATTTAGCTTGCATAGATGTTTTTGAGTTGGCTCCTATGTGAGCACAGGAAAAATGTACTCTACCATAAAGTTTAAGCCAAACATCTGGAGTCAGCGAGTTTTCGTACACTTGGACACCTCGCTTCCTTTGTTAGCGGAAATATCACTACACTGCTGCTATTGCTCATGAAATTATTCCGGCTGGAAGTTGGCGTTTTTCGCTCGTGCCAGTTGTTTACAAAACCTTACTTAGGTTGACTTGTGTAATCACTATGTTTATAGGCTTAAGCTTTGGAATCTAAAGCGACTGCCGTGGTGGCTCAGTGGCTAAGGCGTTGTGCTGCTGAGCACGAGGACTCGGGTTCGATTCCCGGCCACGGCGGCCGCTTTTCTGATCTAGGCGAAAAACAAAAACGCCCGTTTGTACGACATTTTGGCGCACGTTAAAGATCCCAGGAGATCAAAATTAATCCGGAACCCTCCACTACGGCGCGTCATCACATGCGTTGCCTCGGCGCGTTAAACCCTATCAATCGATGGAATCTAAAGCGTCTTTTTATCGTCCTTATTTGGGATATCACTTCCCCGTTGGGGCATACGATTGCCGATAAGGGAATCCAGCCATAAATCTTCGAATGAACGCTTTGTAGGAAGCTTGGAGGTGGGGAAAAAAATTATCTCTTTCTTTTTCTTGTTGAACCCGGAACAGCCGGCCAGCGATAGGAGCCAATATATCTTGAGATAATGACACTAATTTAGCGTAGGCTGTTCCATCTGATATGGCTAGCGCTGTCGATGTGTTCCTTTTGTTCGACGGCAGTAGTCAGTCGGGCCTCTGAGCAGCAGGCAAGTTGGCCTGCATCCCGACAATGACTTTGGCCCCTGGTACACTCCCTTGGGGAAAGTGCCAACCACCTGCGAACGCTTTCTTCTTTTTTGTATTACCCACGCTGGGAGAAACACCACAAGCTTCGAGGCAGCTAGAAACCTGCCTGATGTTGGTACAAACCATGTATTGGTCTTGTTTGTATATATTTTGTTTTTGCCTCCCGGCCGCGCCGGGCTCTGTTATCCGTTGCCAAGTGAAGCGCTTGTCCCTTTCTTTATTTTTAAGGCGCTTGGATGATCGCATTTCATAAGGAGTGTTTCGCCCTAACGTCACTAGCCTAGAATGATCTTCTTTTATCTACAGTGTTCTCGATGTAATTCCACGGTTCGAGAAGCACTCGCGCCGTAAGATAAATTCCCGCAGAGCAAATGCCGCGGCATTCGATTCGCCGACACTCCCCTGCGCAGGCCACTTTGTTGACTGCTGCTTCGCTGCCTGTGTATTTTTTTTTTGAGTTGTTAGGGGAGTTGCACCAATAAACTTGTTTTTTTCTTGAAGGCAACTGCGTCGTCTTTGGCTTCGTGACGATATAGTAATGACTGTGCCTCGTTATAGGTCTGTGGCACTTCGCGCTTCTTCTTCTTTTTTATCTTATTCTACATGGCTGCATTAATACAGTTTTTTAGTTTGTGATAAGCGTCACGTCCGTAGTCCTACTTCGGGATTAGGCATAGTCGCCGATATAACATTGCAGCAACTATCAGAGACCAACGAGAAGCGGGTAGACTGCCCTTCGCAATCTAGTGACTCCGTGAGCCGAACTCGAAGTGACAGTATAATCAACAGCACTCGCCGTCTGCGTAACCATCTCCGAAGGACAATAATTTAGCGCCGTGACCATCTTCACCGTGCACTTCCATGCAGGGAAGCCTTGGAGGTGCCGTTCAACATGCTAACCGAATCCAAAGCAGCCTCCCGTCATTCTTCCGCGAGCGGATATCCAAGACCTCGCTCAAGACACTGAAGACCCTGCCACGGCTGCACCAAATACATTAAGATATCCGGACACTAGCCCCTCGAGGGTGGGGAGATGGCACATGCCGCTTCCTACGTGCATACGCTCCTGATGATTACCCAGGAGGGACGAGCTTCGCCTGCCGCTCACACGAACGAACCCCTCCTCAAGTACGCCGATATCTTGGCCCACTGCCGCCAAGAACGAAGAAAATACCAGATGCCCCACACAAAGCTCACCACTAATCCTCAGGAAACCACAGACTAATACATATCCCCGGCACCCTGTTCCACTTTGTTTACCCCGGTAGCGGACGCAGTCATTGAACCAGCAGTAGAGACGGGAGATAGCCTCCAAGGGAATTGAAGCTATAGTACAAAAAAAAAAGAGAAAGAAACTGAGGACCTCAGTGAATATTTGACCAACCGAGGCTTGCGGATGACAGTCTTATTCAGTCATCAAATTCTTATTCAGTCAAATATCTTGCCCCCGATAGATTTCGGGGGCAAGATATTTGTTGATTCAAACAATGAACGGAGAATTAAACGCAGAACAAGTATGGGGTGGGCTGCATTCAGGTGAAATAAAATATTAAACGAAAACTAAAATTAAAAACCAAAAATGACAGTTACAAAGCAGGTATTTGTTTTTTTTTTTTTTAATTTTATTTCTTCTATTTCCCACAAAAACCAGTTCATTTGGCCTGTAGCCAAAGGCTCGAAATAGAGAGTGAAATAATGCAGGCAATTTTGATGGAGGGATACTTAAACGCTAACCTTTACAAATGATTGTACAGCACAATAGAATACAGCTAATTCGTAGCATGCAATATCGGCGCCTAGCAACAGAAAATTTATAACTGCGATGTCCGAAAAAGGTGCACTAATGCAGGCAGGTCATTAAAGCGAACATAATGAAATTTCAAAAGCACTACCAATTGCAACAGTTACGCAGTACAAATACTGACAATGTTTAGCACATTTCAACGCCTAGCAAGATCGTGGTAACCAACAGAGCAGACACAAAATATATAATCCAATTAAACAATAAGTACTTAACGTCAGACACTCAACGTGTACACAAAATGAGCTGTCAAAAATATTCTTGTAGTTACTCTGCATTGTTTGGGTTATATAGCATCTTTCGTCGACGTAGTCAAATTTTGTGCTTTTCAAGTTGCAAACGTGCCCCTATCTTTGCTCCTGCAAACGGTAACTGCCGTTCTCTGCAAACATTGTTTGTGAAGGGCAGATTGTAAATACCAGACGCAACGTTTCAAGTGGACCTCGAAAAAGTATAAAGCAAGTATGCGGGGAAAGAGTTATTGTGCCTTATGATATCCTTTGCACAGCTTCCCGTGCTCACTTTCCTCATTACATCAAACGCTAGCGTTCGCGTATGGAGAAATAGCGGTTAACTGGAATGATCGCGCTTGGATCCAGTTATAGCTTTAAAGACGATAGCCTTTCTTGGGCTACTTAATCCTGAAAATCTTGGTCTGTCTGTGTGTCTGTCTGTCTGTCTGTCTGTCTGTCTGTCTTCATAACTGAGCTTTCACATATTCGTTTGACAAAATACCGCTGGTTGCCTCCCCTCCCTTGGCTTGGTTTCGCGTGATAGATCTCTCTTCTTTCTTCTTTTCCTGTCTCTTAAAAACTCGTTTTTGACTTCGGTCCAGTTTGTTTATTTTTAATTGGCGTCACCCGTGATACGTGTGTGGTACGGGTTGGGATTTTATTTTACTTTATAGCCCTTTATTTTGTCTGTCTGTCTGTCTGTCTGTCTGTCTGTCTGTCTGTCTGTCTGTCTGTCTGTCTGTCTGTCTGTCTGTCTGTCTGTCTGTCTGTCTGTCTGTCTGTCTGTCTGTCTGTCTGTCTGTCTGTCTGTCTGTCTGTCTGTCTGTCTGTCTGTCTGTCTTTGTCACTCGATTTAGCCATCCAGCCAAAAGTGAAACGAATGCTCGAACGAGAAGTTTATTATAAATGGCTTCTTGATGTTTGCGAAAGCAAATAAAAAATACGCGTTGAAAGAATATTTTGGCCCTGAAATACAAAAAGAGCTCGCGGGAGCCTGGACTTCGTGGCAGTGTTCAAAGTTCAAAAGCAAGAAAAAGTCCCGAAATATGGCGCAAGCAGTGGAACGCAGGAAAATTGAGTTGACTCTAGCAAACCCCCACGGTGTTTATCGCGGGAGGATCGAAAGGGAAAGGAGAACGTGGGAGGGGGGCGGGGGAGAGAGCCGAGACATTTACAAGGCAATAGCAGCAGACGACTATCGCCTTTCAGCGACATTTGCCCTGAAGTGAGCGGGGTTTTTTATTCACCGCTGCTGTAATTTTCAAGTGTTCGAGGAAGTATATGCAGCTCTTATATGTCCAACCTCAAGATCCAATGCAATGTGTTGGGTGAGAGTCAATGAATGCGAAATATATCATTCATAAAATTTCTCTATCGAAGTAGTTTCTGGACTGTTGCAATGATTAACATCCGAACGCCATGCCTTGCACAAACTTCCGTTGCGTAGTTTTGCCAATTCAGGTGATTATCAAAATTGGTGTTGAGTTTTTTATAAGAGGATCTACGAAAAAGTGTGTAGTTGTTAACAGTAATTTAAGTAAAGGTTGGTATTTTTATTATGTGATCATATATTTCCAGGATGTAACCATTATTTGAACCAATGCGTAATTCCGGTATTGACATCTGGGGGCAGGAACTATTGGGGGCTCGCTGAGCACCTTGAAATAAGCTTAGGTCGTCAAAACGGGCACGGAAAGAGGGAAGTCACACTTGGAGACAGAAAACAGCAGCGTGGATTAGGGAACAAACTCCAGTGGACGGCATTCCAGCACAAATTCAGTGCACGAAGTGGGGTTGGGGTGTGCACGGCATGCGCATGGGGGACGCTCGTGGCTCACATTGTACCGTAAACGAAATAAAGGAAGGCCTACGACTAGATGGAGGGATTGAGTACAAAAATTCAAGGGGGGGAGGTGCGATGGACTCGGCAAACTCACGATAGGCATGGATAAAGGTCTTCAGTAGAGGTACTCGTCCTAGAGTCGACTCAAACAGGATGATGATGAGGAGTAGGAGCATAATGAGGATGGTGATGTTGACGGTGCCCCTGCACCCCTAATTCTGCAGCAGTAGTAAAAGTCGAGCTAGTTGGTATGGTTGCATTCTTCTCGCAATGCCAAGACGACGGGGACAAAGAAAGAGGACAAACACAGCGCTGACTATCAACTCAAATTTATTAAAAGGAAAACAACGTTTACACCACATACATCTGGTCGTCATCGATAAAAACAGTTGCAAGTTTTTGTTCGCCCTTTCCCACTCACAACCCTGAGATCAGCAAATCAACTTCCTTATCGGACAGGAATAAGGAGGCATGGCTCATGTCCCCATATACGCGTATATAAATGTTGTTTTCCTTTTAATACATCTTAGTTGATAGTCAGCGCCGTGTTTGTCCTTCTTTCTTGGTCCCCGTCGTCTTGCATCTGTTTTTTTTTCCATAGTATGCCCTTTGGCATAAAGTCTTATAGGTACAAGTTGGCACCCGTTTTCCGGAGGAAGTCCAGAAGACAGCGGTGGTAGGGCCCCCACAGCCATCGTTGGAGATCAGGGGGTCTCCCAGGATGCAGGCCTGTGCCGCGAAGGTGTCGGGCTCTAGCTGCACTCAGGGAAGGGCACGTCCATAGCAGGTGGTTCGTGTCGGCGTCTTCGGCAGCAACCGTACAGAAGGGGCAGGTGTTGATAAACGGGGCATGGTATCGTGGTGGCCACGCCCGGGTTACCGCAGGAGAGAGGGCCACCCCAACTCGAAGTCTACGCAGCAGGAACTTCTCCCAGCGAGCGAGCCCACTGCGAAGGTCTGTCCCACACGGTGGGATGAGAGCGCGTGTGGCGCGACGCAGATCTTCCTTGAGTTGGACAAATTGTTCACTGTTGGTCCGTTGTCAGCAAGGGCAGTGGTCGTGGAACCGAGGAGAGGTGACAGGAACTATCCGCCGCAATATGCGCGCTGATAGTATTACGCTGGATCCACGACAGTCGGAGAGGGCAGGGGTACGTATCCAGCAGTTTATGACTTGGCTCTGTTAGAAGAATACCCTAATTCTGTCCTTCACCCGGCACCCTGTAGCATTAGTTATGAGAGTGCCAAGAAACACCGGACCTCCTTCCCAAGATCACCCCTTCCTACTGGCGACGTTTCATCACGTAAAACGGAGCGACCACACACGGACCGAGGACGCGTTCACGGCGCAGGGTGTTTCGGGTGGGTTTTTTTTCAATACTGTGTATGTATGATTCTTGATTGAAACACCAGTTGATAGTCCGCGCTCGAGCGTGTTTCCTTCCACAGTTGTTGTGTGTTTGCGCTGTTTTACGTGACGAATTCACCCCACTCGACAATTCGCTTCGTTACTGCGTTACTAGCGGTAGATGGCATGTCTTGCCAGCCTTCATTGTGAAACTCAGAATGTTCTGGTAAAGATGGCCTGGGCAGCCAGTTGCGGCTTGGGCAACCGGTACTAAGATCAACGCCTGAGGCTCCACTATCACATATTCAATCAATCAATCAATCAATCAATCAATCAATCAATCAATCAATCAATCAATCAATCAATCAATCAATCAATCAATCAATCAATCAATCAATCAATCAATCAATCAATCAATCAATCAATCAATCAATCAATCAATCAATCAATAAATAAATAAATAAATAAATAAATAAATAAATAAATCCCCAGCCACACGTCGAACACTCCCCAAGAAATCGGGTAGTGTAACTGCGAATGGATGCTGCGGATCTATTAATTACGATGGCGGAGGACATACTCTGAAAACTGTAATGAAGTAGCGGAAACGTCAAGCAGCGCGCACCTGGCGGTGGCTGCTAATGCTCGGAACGTCTGTAGTCGGTGATTATTGCAAAGGGGAACGTACTGGCCTGGAATATTGACCTTTCCGGCAAAGGGACAGGTACCAACTGACTCAGAGAAGAGGCGTTCGTTCATGCCTAGAACAGCGGCGGTGAGGGTGCGCCTTCGAGTTCCCTCCAGGTCAGCGCACTTGAGAAATTACGGTTACAACGTCCGGTCGCCGATTGCCATGAGCGGGCACCGTCCGTGTTTTTTTCTGCTCCTTCTTGGCATTAGAGTCCGTCCCCCATTCCAGTAGCACGCATAAAGGAACCGCTCAACGCAAAGCCCACGCCCTGTTCTGTGCGTGGAAGCCGTTGCGTGCCCGCCTCTCAAGCAGCAAACAAACCGAGCGGGAGTCGCGGCCTTGGCGCCTCTTCGCGTTGTACGGCGGTGCTTGTGGGAAAGCAGAACTCCAGAGAAGCGGCGGAGAAGCCTCCGGGAATCCCCCCTTCCTTCCGTCCGCGGGGCTTACATAAAGGATGCCGCTCTCCACGGCTCCAAGTCCGGGTTGTCGCCATGGTAACGAGCAGCCGCTTTCTCCGGTCGGCGACGCAGGTAACAGAATAAGGGCGCATATTGGAAGAGCTTGTGTCCGGCTCGAGTCGCGACCTCGGAGGATTATCGGTTTCTTTTGGCAACATCCTCGACAAGGGCCTCGTAAGGCGACATTTGCGAGCCGCTAAGCCGAAGGTCGCCGCGTTTAGGACCTCGTGCATTATGAAGCTCGAGCGCACGTCCGTGAAGCTCGCCCCGAAGCGGAATTAGATCCGCGCTTCGCCTTGGGATTGTCTGCGGGAGGGGTGATTAGTCGCACTGTGCAAAATGAGATCTTCGAACTTCCCAGTCTGATTTGCGCACCTGATTAACCTAGCTGGAGATGTTGACTTTATCCAGAGATTGTGGACAACTTTTGTGCGTTTAGTGACGCATTTTGCCTGAACTGCATCTTTATAACATCGGGAATTTAACGTCATTTAAACTAGGTGAATGGTCGGAACTAAAAGTCGATGAGTTTATCATTCGGACTAATCTAGGAGAGAGAGAGAGTATAAACATCTTTAATTTGGAGCTTAATGGTGCAGGATGGTGAGAGCATCACAGGGAGGGGGGGGGGGGGGGGGGGGCGTCCGCTAGTCCGTCCGGGATGCCCTGGTCCTTGCTGGCTGCTCGTGCCCTCTCTATCAGCATGCGCTGGGTCGAGAGGTCCGAGCTGGACAGCCGGTCCACCCACTGCTCGTACGTGGGGCGGGGATTGGGTGTGAGGGATGGGGATTGTTGGCACTCCCAGACCAGATGGTACAGGGTGCCTGGTTGGGGGCAAAAGTTGCAGGTACTATAATACTGGGTGGGGTAGATATGGTGGAGGAGGGTACAGTGCGGGTAGGAGTTGGTCTGTAGCCGGCGGAGTGTGGTCGCTTCGGCTCTGGAAAGGTGGGAGTTGGGTGGAGGGAACTGCTGGCGCTCGTGTCTGAAGTGAGCGAGAATGTCCGCGTAGCCATTCAGTGTGTGGGGAGCCTTCTCCGTGTCTTGGCTCTCTTCGGAAATGGCCCGGAGGGTGTGTACGCGGGCAGCGGCGTGTGCCGCCTCATTTCCGTCGAGAGACTCGTGTCCAGGGGCCCAAACGATATGAATGTCGGGTAGCTGCGGGATGGCATTCAGGATCTTGAGGGCGAAGGGTGATATGCGGCCGAGCTGGTAGTTGCGGCATGCTACTTGCGAGTCCGTAATGACTGTAACGTATTCGCTATGTGTTGTGGCTGCTAGGGCGATGGCGATTTCCTCAGCGGCGTTTGTAGAGGTGGTGGATATTGTGGCGGCTGTGACCTCGGTTCCCTGGTGGTCTATAACCATGACTGCGTAAGCGGGTTTGCGGGTGTAGCGTGCAGCGTCCGTGTAGCGTGTCGTAGGGTTCCCGGCGTGCTTCTTCGTAACTGCATCGACCCGTGCTTTGCGGCGTGCTTTGTTGTAAAGGGGGTGCATATTTCGCGGCACGGGAGCTACACGAATGTGTTGACGCATGTGGAGGGGGACACGTTGGGGCTGGTCTTCTTTGGGCGGTACCGGGTATCCAAGGCGTGTAAGGGTGTCTCTTCCGGTAGGTGTCAGCTTGAGACGGGTGATTTGGGAACAGCGATGAGCCTCGTGCAGTTCTTCCAAAGTGTTGTGTACCCCTAGTTGGAGCAACTTGCGCGTGGATGTTGAGGGGGGTAGGCCAAGGGCGAGTTTGTAGGCTTGGCGGATAAAAGTGTTGAGTTTTTCTTTTTCGACGGATTTGAGAGCCAGGTATGGTGTGCCGTAATTCAGACGACTGATCAATATTGCTTGAGTTATTCTCAGAGTGTCCTTCTCCTGAAGGCCGTAGCGGCGGTGGGCGATGCGTCGTACGAGGTGCGTTAGTTGTGTGAGGGTGCGTTTTAATGCAGGTAAGGTTTGAGAGCCGCTTCCATTTTTGGGTATGTTGAGACCGAGTATGCGAAGGTGGGAAACTGTAGGTACTGCGAGGTTGTTGATCGTTAATTCCGGATCTGGGATTGGGTCCGTTCGTTTTTTGTAAGTGCGGGCACAGAGCGTGAGGAGGGCGGACTTCTCTGGGGCGCATTCCAGTCCACGAGCTCGGAGGTATGTTTGAGTGACGTGTATTGCTTCCTGAAGTGCGTCTTGTTGGGCGCCGGTGCAGCCGGTGGGAACCCACAAGGTGAGGTCGTCAGCGTAAAGTGCATGGCGTAAATTGGGGATTGCTGCGAGGAGCGGCGGCAAATCCTTTCATAGCTAAGTTGAATAGCAATGGTGAAACGACGGATCCTTGTGGGGTTCCCTTGGGCGCCATTGCAAATGGGTCGGAACGGAGATGCCCAATGCCTATCGTTGCCGTGCGGTTGGTAAGAAAGCAAGCGATGCAGGAAAATGTACGTTCGCCGCAGTTGGTAGAGGCAAGACCTTGCAAGATAGCATGATGCGTTACGTTATCAAATGCCCCTTTGATATCTAGGGCTAGGATTGATTTTTTGCTCTGGTTGTTCAGGGTGTCTATCTTTAATTTGAAGTAGGATGTCCTGGACCGATAAGTGGGGGCGGAAGCCGTACATTGTATGTGGGAAGTACCCGTTCTCTTCGATGTGGGGTGATAGTCTGTTGTGCACCATGTGCTCAAACAGTTTTCCGACACATGAAGTGAGAGAGATGGGACGGAGGTTCTATGTAATGAGTGGTTTGTTGGGCTTGGGTATGAGGGTGATTTCGGCGTGCTTCCACTGTGGGGGGAGGGTTCCAGCCTGCCAATGGGAGTTGATAAAGTCCAAAAGCTTTTCAAGGGCAATGTAATCAAGGTTGCGGAGGAGCTTGTTAGGAATCCGGTCTTTTCCTGGGGCTGTGTTGCGAGTTAGATGGTGAACGGCTGCTTCGATTTCCGCCATAGTAAAAGGTGCGTCCATATCTGGATTGGGTTTTCCCGTGTATGACGGAAGTGTCAGAGTAGTAGCGGTAATGGGTGCTTGAAGCGGTTGCTGAAGCTCTCGCAATAAATCGGATTCTGTACCCTGGTAATTATGTATCAGGCGCTTCAGATGGTGTTGGGTGGTGGATTTGGATTCCTTGCTGCCTAATAAAGATCGGAGTAAGTGCCAGGTGCGGCGGGTGCCGAGCGTGCCTTAAAGTTGGTTGCAGAACTCAGCCCAGTTTTGTTGGCTAAGTTGTTTAGCGTAATCTGCCTCTGCTGTGATTTGAGCGATGCGGATGCGAAGTTTCTTATTTGTTCTGTTCCTTTTCCACCTTCGAAGCAGGCCTTGTCGGGCATCCCAAAGATGGAGCAGGTGTGCGTCAGTTGCTGGGGTTTCTTCGGTTAGAGCAATTTCTTTTGTGTGCTTCTTGGCCGTGTCAAGTAACCGTTGGACCCAGTCATCTAGATTAGTGATGGAGTCCGCAGGGGTGTCGTCTCGAAAGTCTTTCCAATTAGTGAGTCTGGCGGTGCAGATGCGTTGATTAGCAGGTCTTGCGTGCGCAATTTCCAGTTTTATAATATGGTGATCGCTGCCGAGTGTTTCGTCAAGTCGCGTCCACGTGGCGCTCTTGATATTATATGTGAAGGTGAGGTCAGGGGTGGTGTCTGGGGAGATGCTGTTGCCAATTCTTGTCGGGAGATCTGGAGTGTTGCACAGATGCAGAAGGTTCTGAAGTGTTGCATCATATAGTGTTTTGCCTTTCTTGGTATCTTTTAGGTATCCCCACGCCGTATGTTGGACATTGAAGTCGCCAAGGACGATTAATTTTTGTCCGCGCGTGCGCTGCCGGACGGTTTTAAAGAGTTTGTCGATGCCGGTAAGGGGTTTGTTTGGGGGGCTGTATACGTTAAGTACAAATAGACTGGCCTGACATTTCTTGCGTGGGATAATTTCTACAAATGCGTAGTCGATCTCAGTTGGCAAAGTGTGAGATTGGGCCGTTTGGGTTGACTGTACCAGGATAGCGGTGCGTGAGCCAAGGCCGGTGACATGTGTGTTGTAGCCGCGCAGAATAACAGTGTCAGAATCTGTTTCTTGCAATGCGATGACGTCGGGTTTGTGCTGTTGCGTGTAGTGGGTAAGTGTAGACTGCTTGTTGCGGTAGGACCGACAGTTCCATTGCCACAGGGTGAGCGTGGATGGGGGTTTGCCTTTTCTGTTACATGTCATGGTCGGATTGGAGGGTCGATGATGTGTCGCCCAGTTCGGGGGGTAAATGCCGCCTCATGGGCTTCTTGCGTGCTTTTTTGGCCTTCTTAGTTTCCTCCAGCAAGTGTAGCCTGTGATCCAGGTTATTAAGGCGTTCGTCGAGGAGCGAGTTATGCCTGGCCAAGGCACAGCTAGCGAGGATGACGTCATTGCTCAGAATAATACCCCTTACTAAGGGTATTACTTAGTCTCTCTTTTCATCCACTCCCACCAAGCCATCGTCGTGACATTCCGTGGAGGAGAGCTAACACAAACCTTTACTAAGCAATTCACATTGATTGAGATTGACGTAGAATCAACGTCCGCACTAAAATTTCCTTTGTACATTCAGTTGCTTACTCCCAGGCGCACATTCATTCGTGTTACTGATGTTTCAGAGGACATCTTGGTGTTGGTGATATTTGGACCCCTATAAAGTACTTCACGTAATTTGTACGAGGGTGAATGAATTTTCATTTCAATTTGATTAACCTTCATTCGGATAGCTTTCAGCACGACCATGTCGACATTTGTTCGACGCCATCAAAAGCAAGCAGATACAGTGTGCGTTTCGCTGGAGGAGTAAATATTTAAAAACTGTGATTTCAAAAAAAAAAAAAAAAATGCCCGACAGTGGACTGGGTAAGGATATCGTTCAGGTTAAACGCACTTTTCAATTCAATAGCGGACTTTTTGTCAGGACGCGGCCTCTAGATCTCAGCCAGGAAAATGCGGCAATAGCCTTCACCAGGCGTGATGTCTCCAGCTATGAGCTTTTAGCGGCAAGGGTCCCCATACCCTTTTTGGACTCACACCGATTCTTGTGGGGGTCACTTGACAAGTCGATGACGTGGCCCCCGCACGTCCGTCTCCTGAAGCAGAAGCTGGGCCCCTTTTCTCAGGTGTTACGCAGGCTGACCCGCGGCTCAGGAGGCTGTTCTGTCGGTCCGCTCCTACGTCTCCACTTTCAGCCCTTGCGAAGGACTTCTCCGATACAGCCTACCAGCCCGGCCCTCTTTCCGAGACCAGCACACAGACTCACTGCGAATGGAGCGTTACACTTGCAAATTTCCCTTGGCATCAAGGCAAAGCGGCTGTCTGCTTCAAAAAGATCGGCAGGTTTAGAGTAATTATCTTGGTTTGCGGTAACTGCCGAATGTAATAACCATCACCTGAAGTTAGGGGGGGAATAACTAGCCAAGCTGCTTCGGAATAATATGTTCTAGTGCCTACTGGGTTATATTGAATTCGCGCCGCCTAGCCGATCTCAGCTAGGCAACCAGGATTTGGCATCATGCCTACTCATCCCTGGGCGCTCTCAAAGCTTCGCTAGGACCCCCAAGCCAACTATACATCGCAGGAGCCCTGGGAGCACACTGAAACCATTAGGAGCACACAAACGCGCGGTAAAATGATAAAAATGAGAAACAAGACACTAACAGGCATAATTCAAACTCGATGATCGTCTTTATGTGAGAAGCACTGTGTGGCCTGAAAGAATTACGCGGAGAATGACGCGCAATTATTTAGAATTAAAGTCACTTCCTTCAAATGGCTGGTAAAAACTTGCGATGTATTAGAAAAATCAAGGCCAATCCACGGAATGAATGTAAATGGCCAGCGGAGTTGCCAGTAACGACGACTTCGCGCCGTTACTGTCGGCATTTCGCTGAGTAATGACGGTCCCAGTAGCTTTGCTGTCGCTAAATTTTACACCCATCGGCACACTCGGGACTACAGACGCATTCCTGGATCGGTTCACCGGATCGGAGTCACATCGCAAGGCAAACGTCTCCAACACCAAACACGTAAAACACTCCCTTCTCAGGCTCCGACCATCTACGCTGAAATCACCGACTACGACCACGGGAATACTGTCATCGTACCTGATTCATGATCCTGCACGCGAAAGCGTAAATATCCCGTTGAGCGCCGGAGGTGCTTTGCTTCCACACACCGTTCTAGAATGGCCTTGTCGTCTTGCTGCTTGAGATGATTTGATCGCGATCCGCTTCCGCCTTGCACTTTCGAATGGCTTAGATCGGTCTCCTACGAGTTGCGCCGCTGCTGGCTTCCTTTCGCTAGGGCCGAGTTGAAGCGCGTGATATACGGAACACCTCGCGCTGTAAGGGCACGTGCAGCCTCGGGAGGTTTAATATGGGAACATTAAAAAACATATGGTAACTTGACCTGATACAGCTTCGATGTAAAAACAAGCAAGTTGAGGAAGAGGTCATGATGACGTGATGTAGTTATGACAAAGCTTCATCTCTCTCTCTCTCTCTCTCTCTATTTATCTATCTATCTATCTATCTATCTATCTATCTATCTATCTATCTATCTATCTATCTATCTATCTATCTATCTATCTATCTATCTATCTATCTATCTATCTATCTATCTATCTATCTATCTATCTATCTCTCTTCCTCCCCCCTGTCTCTCTTTACGTGCGCGCGACTATGATGATGGCAAGATGACGGGCAGATTATGATCAAGAGATTATGATGATGACAACGACGACATGTGCGCGTTTGTACATAGGGTAGAGGGGGGGGGGGCACGTAGAAAGCGAGTCACTCAGCCCCCCAGCCGGACCATTGAAACCGGGATTAGAAGCCAAATCCCCGAAGAAACAGCCCTGGTTTTTACCAGGATATCCGTAAGCTTGCTCCTAACACCGTCATTTCACTTGGGCCAGAGGGACCCCGCCACAGATCCTCGTTCATGCATCACAAAGAGACCGTACCTCGGGATTACCGCGGTTACGCTCCCAGTGCAAAGGGAGCCTCAATTAATATTTCGTTTCACGCAAAAGCTGTCAACCCAAAGCATTCCTTGGGAGAGCCGTTAAGCGGACGCGAAGATTATCTACTCAACTCACGCCCGCTCTCTCAACGTACGGAGTGCTGCTTAAACATTCAAGTCGTCTAAGCAAGTTCTGATCGGGGGAAGGTACGGAAACTTCTTAAACGAGTGCGCATAAAGGGACAAAGATAGCGCGAGACATGCGCCGCGCTATAGTCTCGGGAGGTACAGGGCAACAAAAATAGAATCCGGCATGGAAGGGAACTACGTGCACCGCTTGCTAAGGCTTTCGGGGTAGTTACAAGAGGAACAATGAGACACAAACAGAGGCAAATGTTAAATGCATGAACGAGCAAGCGAATGCGTGTGTAAACGCACGTGCACAAGGTCGCGGGTTCGATTCCCGGCCGCGGCGGCCGCTTTTCTGATGGAGGCGAAAAGCAAAAACGCCCGTGTGTACGAGATTTCGGCGCACGTTAAAGATCCCGAGGTGGTCAAAATTAATCCGGAGCCCTCCACTACGGCGCGCCTCATCGCCTGCGTTGCGTCGGCGCGTTAAAGGGGTCCTGAAATGCCTTCCGCCGATGCATGGATGTACATGTAACCAAATAAAGCAATGTATTAGCAATCTCCTCCTGCAAGAATTTTGTTAAAGCGATGAGTATTAGCTGAGAAATCGTAAATCAAAAACCGCGAATTATCGTCGCGCCGTATTTCCTCCTCCTTTCAACTGTTTCTTCGCTGTTGGCCTCCCCTCCCATGATGCTCCGCTCCTCAGCGGTGACGTACTTCCGCTATTGCGCTCCCACAGACTGCCGTCTGCTACGGGCCAGCTCTTTCGGCTTTTTCATCTCTGTAGACACCATGGACACAGGCTGGAAAAGCGAACGAATGACCTGGCCGCATGTATGCGGCCTGGCCTTGCCCTTTCGCGGTGTACGTAGCTGCAGGGCTGCAGTTGGTATCGGCGGCGAACTCGCAGCCGCGTGGGGAGAATTGTGCGCTCGTTCCCTTTGGTGCACCGCGCACTGTTTATCCAAAAAGCGCGATCTCAGATGTGGCCCCGCTGGTGCCGGGTGTTATTTTGCGGTGGTTGTAATTCCTACTACCGGCGGCATGTGAAAAAAGACATTTTCAACCGACACAGAACCCGTGCACAAAACGCGCCGGATCGGATCGCTTTATCAGCGGCGATGAACGTGAAGGCGAAGAGCAAACCAACGCTGCACTCGATCAGCGAGAACCCGTGTTCTGACAAGCAGCACCCATGTGTTGCATTCAACACTGACGGGAAAGCGTTTGTTTGCACTTGTTTGGATAGTCGTAAAATGTCCAAACACTCCGGCACTCCGCTAGCAGATCAGCCGGCGAGACATTTCGGAAAACATTTGACAGATGGCGCCGTATGCATTAGTGTGTCGCTACGCAAAACTGATGAGACGCTCTACTAAAACTCCCATCGCGGTGTCACGTAGCGGGACGCAAAAATTTAGCGTTTAGCGTATGCAAAGGCCACAAACGCTGTACTAAAACTCTATTAGCAGCAAAATAGCGTGCGTATGTGAAACCGCTTGCGTTTACAAAGCTGCACGCCGAGCGCGTAGGTTTCAAACCTAGAGACATCGTTTAAATACACTGGCAAGCACAGTGTAACGTAGTCAGATATCAACCGTATGCTCAGGCGACAAGCAAGAGCTTGTTTTATGTGGGGCAGAGATTGCGCATAAAGGCCCGTTCGCACTTGCGACGAAAGCGAGTAAGAGCGGCAGGAATTCCGTCGCTTTGTCGCGCGACGATCGTTTTTGTCGAATGGTCGGGACAAATTTTGGTTGCGCGACAGAATTCCCGTCGCTTTCGCTCGCTTTCGTCGCAAGCGGGAATGGAAAGTTCTGCCGCTGCCGTCTGCTACGCAGCTCGGAGGTAACCGCGCGATCTGCTCGGGCCGGATGAACGCGCACACTCCCGCACGGCAGCGCCCCAAGCGGCAGACGGCCGCGTACATCGCTCCCGGCGCTCGCCTGGAGCCCGCCCTCGGCACACTAGCCAGTATATTTCAGGCACTATAATGGAGGAGAGATTTTTTGCTTCCGATGAACCTAGTTCTTTGCCCCTGTGTTTTTAAATACGTGAAGTGGTTAGCACGTCATCCTCACGCAGCTCTGTATCGTCGTAGCATCGCTGATTGTCCGAACGAAGCTTGCAGCTAAGCCAATGCAGCGACCGAAGCTGTGTGTGTGTGTGTGCATCGCCTCCTGTGTGTTGTGGACGCGTTCGTTTCGCGATGAAATGCGACAGTCTACTTCTGCGGGTGGATAGTGCTTCCCATGGTCTGGATTATCTTTCTCGAACGACGTACCACTCAACCTCGCATTTGGTATGTGCAGTGTGCCTGGCTAAAAGCCTTCTCGCTTGCGCGCCAGAGTTGTGACTTGCTGCTCGTCCCCGCAAACCGGGTGTGAGGTGAGTGCCGTATTTACGACGGGCAGGAGGAGGCAACTCATCGTCTGTCAATCGCGGTTCAGACTTGCAACGCATGTTGTGACGTTGCGTTCGTTCGAAACGCATCTCTGGATTGTTTTGAAGTTGAATAAAATGTACGCGTCAAACCCGGGCATTCGGCTCAGGGCGTTCTCTGCGATTGCACCAAAGAAGTGCCACGGGACTTTCTTTATGGTACGTACTCACGTAAGATAAAATCCACGTCGTGTTATGGCCGTGTTGCATTCAATACAAACGGTTAAGCGTTTGTTTACACTTGTTTCGTTTGTCGTAAAATGTCAAAGCACTCCGGCACTCCGCTGGCAGATCAGCCGGCGAGCCGACGCTGAGCAGACGACTCATCTCTTTGCCGGAAGTGCGTGAAAAGCCGCCCAATAGCAGGATGTCTAGCTCATGACGAACATCTGGGAATCGATGATGTAGACATGTGAAGATGGCGGCGTCCAAAAACACGAAGGAAAGGGTGAGAAAAAAGCGACAAACTTTGCAGCAAAAGTGTGAGCTTTCCGCTGCGCGTAAAAGAGTAATACTTGGCACAGGTGACGTTGGCGACCCAATCTAGCGATTGCGCTAGTTCATTTAGTGTGCTCAAAATGCCTTTCAGGGCCCCTTTAAACCCTAAAATCAATCAATCAATCAAATCAGTGTAAACGCACGCAAACTAACCTACATTCATGTGAATGCCCGTGACTCCAAAGCGTACCTTTCCCAATTTAACAGTAGAGCTGTTTAGGCCGACTCTAATCCGTCCTTCGAAGACAGAAAACCCTGAAACTGCAAGAAAAAAAAAAAAAAAAAAACTGGCTCCAAACCACGCTGTCAAGGTGGTTGGAAAGCAAAGCTCTAAACGACACTCACAACAATTCCCCATGCGACATCACTTGAATTCACACACGTGGCTCCAGAAAGAGTGAAACCAGAGATTCTGCCAGCCGTTACCTGGAATTCGCGGGGGCGGAGTCCCGAACGGAGCAGCGTCGGCTACGGCCGGGCTAGAGCGGCGGACGCCGCCGCTGTAGCCCGGCCGTGAGTCGGCAGAAAGGAAACGGAGAGGAGCGTCTTTCGAAGGGTGAGAAATCGGAACCTAGCCATCCTTATGTGCTAGCTTGGGGCTACACCACCGCGCGACACAAGCGCGGATACCGAAACAATTCGGCATGTGAGCTTAGTGATTCCCATTTCTACCGATTTAAACTAGTTAGTTTAGCAAGATTGATAATTGCGAGAAAGCTGAGAAATATTTTATAATCGCTATTTATCAGAACCAGTTGCTACTTTCGCCTTTTGTAATACCTCTTAAAACACAACCGAATTGGTAATCACGAATTTTGAAAACGGAGTCCCGTTCGTGGCAAGCAGCGCGCAAAAAGGTAGCGTTTCTCTATCGGCCAGATGTATGTATGTGGTTTGTACATTTTGTTTTCCCGCCCTGCAAAGCAGCCCTTAGCGTATGTTTGCCGTACGACCACTTATTTCCGTCGGGTTCGGGTTGCGCTGGAGGTGCTGCCGAACAAGCCGTGCGCAGAAACCACGCAATCGACGCGAAGCTGCCCCAAAACAGGCCCACAACAACCGTCGCTAAAACAGACGACAAATCCGTACCGCCGACGCCGACGCCTGCGAACAGGCTCTTCCGCGTGGGAAACGCTGGGTAAATTCGCCGCGCCATCTCTAGTGTGCTCCGTGAGTCAAACCCTCCGCCTCCTCATCCACCCCGCCGCCGTCTCCGACACGTTGGGAGTTTGTTGCCCCGCACTCCACGAAAGAACCGTTGGCTGGTAGAGCTAGAAAGCTTTGCTTTAAAAGGACTTCAGCCCCGGTTGTACAGGCATACGCTTAACTATTTTCAGTACATCCCGCCATGAAACCAGCAACCTAACCATTCGGTCACCCCAAGGGCCAGAGGTGTACGGTCACTCGTCAGCAGCGTTGGGGGCAAAAACATGTGCAGCTAATTGGAAAGAAGAAAAAAACGCATCTTGTGGTCGCAATCGAACCTGGGTCCCTCGCGTTATGAAACCAGCGTCTACCCGATCAAGCTGGCATCGCATTCTGGGCACACAGTATTTCCTTTGGGTTCACGAGGGTGCTGCATTGGGCCTGTTGGTATGGCATGACGGAACCTTGGAGCGCTAGGACACAGGGACAAGCGAGTGGGACACACAAGGCGCTACTTCCAACAGTTTTATTAGCAGACGAAAACCCATATATATACGCATGACCACTGGCCCACGTCATAATACAATCTTACACGTCACACTCCATTAAAAAAATCACCCTCTTTCTTCGATAAGGCGACAGACGCCGTACTAACACAGTCGTGGTCCGCTTTCGCTATCATGTCAGCTTATATTCTCTCTCGCGTAAGCTGGTTCTTATGCTTGGCAACAACTGCGCACTTGTCGAACAGGGGCTTGCAACCATGCTGCTTACACTCTTAGGCAAAAAGGACTAAAAGTTCGTCCTTTCGGGGACTAACGGCCTCTGCCACAATCATTAGTCCCTTTGGGGACTAACTGCGAGGGGACGGACGGTTAGTCCCCCACCCGAATGGTCCGTTCCGATACATTCCCACTTGCAACACTTACAAAATGCATTTCGAAGCATCCAGCGCAGATGGCGGAAAAATAAGCGCAACAGAAAATTAAAACTGAAAATTGCTCACCTAAATAAAGAAATAGAGAACTATTCTCTACAACTTGCTCAAAGTCAGTGGCACGAAATATGCAACAACATGAAAGGCAACCTTGGTATGCGGAGAACCTGGTCCCTTTTGAGATTCCTCCTGGACCCCACTCGCACAAAAACAGAGCAAGGTAATCGGCTCACAGCGATCATACAAAAATTCCCGGGTACAAACCAGGAACTAATGGATAGAGCTTGCTCCTTATATATTCCCACGGGAGATTCTCGGCCACTTCCACCATATCATGGATCACCTAATCATAACCTAGATTCCACCATCACGGAGGCGGAAGTGCGCAGCGCTCTTCTGGCTATTCGCCCATGCTCGGCACCGGGGCCAGACGGTGTAACCAACAAAATGCTGCGCAACCTGGACGATCCCTCAATATCGGCTCTCACGCGATACTTCAATTATTTTTGGGAACGCGGGACACTTCCTTCCGAATGGAAACATGCCAAGGTCACGCTTATCCCAAAACCTGGAAAGCCCCTTACTATAGATCATCTCCGACCCATATCTCTAACTTCATGTGTTGGTAAGGTCCTGGAGCATATCATTCTCGCCCGCCTAACGCTTCACCTGAATTCCACAAGCGCTCTTCCACACTCGATGATTGGCTTCCGCCCTGGACTTTCTACTCAAGATGTCCTTCTGCAACTTTCCCGTGAGGTAATCAACCCTTCAACCCGACTCGATACTGCTGCGATTCTTGCGTTGGATCTCACCAAAGCATTTGATCGAGTCACCCACAGCGCCATCTTGCGTGGCTTGGACACAATATCCCCTGGAGAGCGCGTGTACAACTACGTGCGTAACTTTCTAACGGCGCGTACAGCGTTCGTTCAAATAGGGGACATTAAATCTGACGTGCTGACTCTCTCTTCCGTAGGGACTCCACAAGGGGCCGTTCTTTCTCCTCTATTATTTAATTTGGCTCTCCTCAACATTCCGAAAGAGCTTGAAAAGATTCCGCAACTTCATTTTAGCCTATACGCGGATGATATAACGTTATGGGTCACTGGTGGTAGCGACGCATTCATTGAACACACATTGCAGCAAGGCGCACGTGTCGTGAATGAGGAAGCACAGTCTGCGGGCCTGGAGTGCTCTCCCGCAAAATCGGAGCTTCTCCTCCTACCAGCCAAACCGACCTCTCAAAATTCTCCCGACATCAAAATTTACCTGAATGAACATTTGATCCCAGAGGTGCGCACCCTCAAAGTCCTCGGTCTTATCATGCAGCATAATCGCAGCAACACAAAATTTATCTCGCAATTGAGCTCACACGTTAATCAGACAATCGGACTCATCCGACGAATCACAGGACGCCACCATGGTCTCAAGGAGGCTGAGAGAATCAGGCTTATCCAAGCCTTTATCATTAGTCGTATAACATATTCTCTCCCCTACCTTCGTGTTTCGAACGCTGAAATTAACAAAATTAATTGTCTCATCAGAACGGCATATAAAGCTGCACTACAAATTCCTCAGAGTTCATCCACTGCCAGACTTGAGTGCCTCGGGGTTCATAATACTGCCCAGGAGCTGGTCGAGGCACACCATATCAATCAGCTCCGTCGCCTCTCAACTACGTCCACTGGACAGCATATACTGGTCCGACTTGGTATCAGGGCCCCAGTCTGTTCCGAACCGGCTATTCCTATCCCCCAACGTATCCGCGACTGCCTCCGCGTCCGCCCTCTTCCGAGGAACATGCACCCTACCTACCACAGAGGTAGAAGGGAGCAACGGGCACGGGCGCTGGCCAAAACATTTCCCACCAAACCTGACGTTATGTATGTGGATGCGGCAGAATACCGCCATCACGACGCCTTTGCCCTCGCCGTAATTAATAGCCCGAATGACCCCCCTGTTACCTCTCTATCCGTACGCACAACCACCCCTGCAGCGGCAGAGGAGGCGGCAATAGCGCTCGCACTAACAACCCGGCCGACACCTACAATTATAATCACCGATTCGAAAACGGCCATCCAAAACCTCGCCCGCGGGTACATATCATCCGTGGCGTCCAAAATTCTCCTTCGAAATCCCCCGTCCTCCCTGGTACACATCGTCTGGACCCCGGCGCACACTGGTTTGGGGGGCAATGAGGCAGCGCACAATGCAGCACGAGGATTGACCATCCGTGCCGGTGCCAGCCTCGTCCCCTACCACGGCGCCAGGTCAGCCAGGGATCAGTTAATCACGTACCACGATATAACCACGCATTACCGCCTCTCCCGCCGTCGGTACCCTCCTGCCCACCCTGAGCTAACCAACCATCAGGAGCGCTTATGGCGACTCCTGCAGACAAACTCTTTGGCCTGCCGAGCACTACTGCATCGCATTCACCCCTCGCAATTCCCCTCGCCAAACTGTCCACTCTGTGGGGACCCAGCCACACTGGTCCACTCTATGTGGGCCTGCCCTCAAGATCCCTTTCCCTCCATAGTTAGTGACGAGCAGTGGGAGGGAGCGCTGGGCAGCTCGGACCCAGAGGTCCAGATACTTCTGGTCACCCGCGCTGACAACGTCGCCGCCGGCCTCAAACCGACGGCCACACCGCTCCCGTGAACCCGGTTAAGGCTCAATAAAGTGATTCCTCTCTCTCTCCCCAAGGACGAACTGCGTAGAGCGCAGAAAAAAGAAAAAAACTATGGCACCGGCAGGGATCGAACCCCTGACGCTTGGAAATACACACGAGGAACTGGACACGCTACCCGCTAGACCACGCCGCCAGATGGTTCCTGCGGCAGATAATATTCAAGTGTACAGCGTGTAGTTCTGTTCATAACGCAGCAGATCCATTGCAACTAGTGCCCGAATTTCTATCTATGCAAGCGAACGTGACCGCGTTTTGCCCCTAGCGCTTAGCGCTTTGCTAGGTTTAGGGATTATTGCTCAGTTCGATTCGAAGAAGAGCCTCACAACCATAGTTTTTCTCGTAAATAACAATCAACTCGTCGTCGCCTAGTTGAGATAGGTAGCTGGGCGATCGGACGACTCATTTGTTTCCGCACAAATTAGCGCATGCTAAGTGCTTTCTTAGTGTTCGATACATATGTTAAATGCTCTATGTAACGTATGTGAAAGGTGTCGTCTGTGTGAGTGTCAGAATAAGGAAACATGCCATATTTTCCTGCATCGGCGAAAGCGAATTCGATGTTGCTTAGCCTAAATTCTTCCAATTTGCGTCGCTAGACGATCGCGACTGGGAAATGCAAGCGGGTTTTACAGCAGTTGCAGCATTGTCATAGCTTTGGTGCCCAAGGCAATTATGTACCGAGTGTAAAAGATAACTTCGAGACGCTTACCTGCAGCGAGCATTTTTGTTTTGCAGTTGTCATCAGCAACATGCGTTTTTTCTCATCTTACATATTCGTTACGCTCAGGAATCCACTTTTGCTATTGTCACTAATTTTTGCGTTACTGTTAAGGCGCTTGAAAGCTTTCATTGGCCGTTATTACCTCGCACGAATCGTATGCAACACAGCGTATCAACATAACCTCGCCGAGAAGCGTATGGCAATCGCGCTTCGCCGCTCCTTGCCATTACCCCCCGCTCTACTAACCCTAGGTGATTTTCTTATAACCAACATCAATATTTTCTCCCGTTGCACCATCTAAAGCACCCAGTGACTGCAATGGCTTGTGTTTTGGAAATATAAAACTGTTCGCAGACATATGCGCGAAAGGGCAACGACGACGCCATTAGGGGATTAACGACGCAGCAAAGAGACTAACTGCATGCGCTTCGTCTTCGCGTTACTCCTTATAGATCGGCGGGGACGAACAGTTAGTCCGCATTTATGGACACGGCACGTACTCTGCCGCAGATACTCCCCTTGAAGATGAACGGTCGCCCGCGAAGACTAACGGCTGTATTTTAGTCCCCATTTTAGTCCTTTTTGCCTAAGAGTGTACAGTGCGACGCAAGCCATCCCCCAGTGTTGTTCTTTACGTTATTGGTGTTATTGCCTTCCAAAACACTACCGGAGTGACTTGCAGTAACTTTTTAGAGCTTTTAGGTTTTTATCTTAGGTCTACCTTTATCAGGTGGAATGATCACGCGCACCTTCAGAAGTCGGGAATTTGCATTGGATCCTGTATCGCCCCCATTCTTAGTAATCTTTATCTTTCAAGACTCGACAAGGTCGTCTCCTCTTCTCTTGAATGGACGTCGGTTGTTAAGATCTTTAGGTTTGTTGATGATTATTTAATTCTTCTTAATTGCAAGCGTGGCATGTTTGAGTTGGAGGCTTTCAATGTATTAACAAAAGTTGGACAGTGCCTCGCACCGCTTGAACTAACACATGAACTTCCAGACAATGGGTCAATCCGGTGTTTAGATTTATGTCTTTCACTTAAAGATAAACATGTCTGCTGGTGCTACGCACCACGAGCAAATAAGCCGCTCCTCCCCTACAACTGTGCGCATTCCAAGCTTGTGAAAAGGGGAATCGAAAAATTATGCTTCGGAAATGCCCTAAATAAATCTTGTCCTCATTTAATGAGTCAGAGCCCTGGCAATCAAGATGCGCGCTTGTCTCAGGCTGGGTACCCCAAACATGTGTTAGTTCCGGTAGCGGAAACATCGCTCAAGGAACGGAGAAAAAAAAAAGAGGCAACGGTGAGATCGTGGCAACGCCCATCGAAAAGCAACAAACGGCGGTAATACCCAACCCGCACAAACTTTTCCAGAATTTGTAAAAGACAGCCGAGCGGTCAAAAGTAAGGGTCGTTTTTTCGGCTCCCAACAAATTGGGCAAGCTATGCAGACTGACGGATCCCAGCCTTCCCACGAAACCGACGTGCAACAAAAAGCACAAAAACCGCTTTGTGGCTTCCGCAGAAGGCGTTGTTTACAGCCTTCCGTTGGTCTGTGGGAAAGGTATATCGGCCAAATAGGGCGGTGCCTCAATGATCGTCTCCGTGAACACGGCAATAACGTAAAGAACACTGGGGGATGGCTTGCGTCGCACTGTAAGCAGCATGGTTGCAAGCCCCTGTTCGACAAGTGCGCAGTTGTTGCCAAGCATAAGAACCAGCTTACGCAAGAGATATAGAAACTGACATGATAGCGTGTGTTAGTACTGCGTCTGTCGCCTTATCGAAGAAAGAGCGTGATTTTTTTAATGGAGTGTGACGTGTAAGATTGTATTATGACGTCAGCCAGTGGTCATGCGTATATATATGGGTTTTCGTCTGCTAATAAAACTGTTGGAATTAGCGCCTTGTGTGTCTCACTCGCTTGCCCCTGTGTCCTAGCGCTTCAAGGTTCCGACCCTTTGGGTTCGTAGCTCGGGTGTTGGCTTTGGACTTTGCCGTGGGTCCTAACGCGGTACACTTTGGAAGAGATGTGAAAGCCTGTGGGAGAAACGATCTGGGCCTGCCAGCCATAGAGAACGTTCAGCGGCAAGCTCCGAAATCCATGTGAGATGACGACATATGGAGCGCAAAACTTGGTGCCCTGCTTGAGACAACTTAAAAACAACCTTAGGCCAGCTCAACGGGCCATGGAACGAATAATGATCGGACTAACACTTGCAGAGAGGCAGCGAGCTTCCGGGATCAAACAACAAACTAGAGTAGAAGGTACTGTCACGGCTTGTTCCCTTGGCTCCCTGCTACATTAACTATAAATAGAACTGATGCCCAACCCCTTTCTACGGGTACACGCCTCTGTGACAAGCCGACCCATAGGCTGGAGGAGAAAGACGAAGACGCTCGCTGATGTTGGTGCGCGTGCTGTGCCTGAGACATGGCAGCCGCATGCCTTACCTGCAACTACTATCCCGTTTATTAATGTAAATACTATTTGTGATTACACCCCTTCGTTGCCACGTCACAATATCATAGTTCAAATAAAGAGGAAGAAATGGGCTTCAGCTGGCCAAGTAATCAGGCGCAAGGACAATTGGGGGACTATCAGGGTGACAGAGTGGGCACCGATAGACGGGTCTGTATATAAAAACAAGAAGGGAAATCATTCGACGGAGGGACGAAATAAGGAAATTTGGGGGCGATGAGTGGACTCGAGCGGCACAGGACAGGAGCGTTTGGAGGTAGATAGGCCTTGGTCTGCAGTGGACCTAGTGGGCTGCTGCTGATGAGGACGATGCAACAGCCGGGTCTCCGACGAAGGGGAATGGGCCGCTAGCTATGCTGTCTCTCCAGCCTTGCACCACTAGTGGAAGCTGCGCCAATTTTTTTTACAACGCGGCTGTAAAGGTTTTGGGAATACTTTTGGGGCGCCAGTAACTTTACTGCGGACTGGGGCATCGGGAAGCGCTTCAAAAGGTGTCGCGACTACAGGGGTGGCGGCGCCGGGCTTCTATCTGTTTTTTTTTTTTTTGAAACTTCACTTGCGCATTGCAAGGGGAACAAAACCACAAAATTAGCGATGTTCCGGAACGCCTTTCAAAACAAAGAAGTCTCTGCCAGATTTCCACTCGCACAAATTGTATCGAAGTGTTCAGCATCACTTCATTACCAGAGATCCGAAACTTGTCTTGTGTGATTCGTGCCTTTGCCACTATGGTCGCATCGCTGCCTTCCGTGTTTCCTGCCGTAGCTCCCGCCCTGGTGGCCATGTTATCAGCGCGCTGCATACAAACGGACATGGGTAGACGTGGCATAAAAATAGTTCCCTCAGGGTGCCTTTCGCGGTCACAAAGAACGTAGTAATCAGTGTGAGAACTGCACATTAGCATGCTAATAGACAGTTATAGCAGATCGGAAAAACGGTTCCGGTACGGTACGTGGTACCCGGTACCGGACCGTGCCAGGAAGGCTCGTTTTAAGAGTTATAGCAGACCGTAACTACCGGACATGCTACCGCGACTGGGAGCGACTTGGGTTGTACGTAATTTGTCAATTCTTCGTGCCTCTGTGGCGTTTCCTATGCTGAAATATAAGTTTTCACTTCTCAAAAGTGCTAAAGGCAGTATTAAAATATATCCAACGCCCCTACACAGAATCAAACTAGCGACTGCGTGAATATGAAGCGGGCATTTTACCTCTACTCCATCTTGATAAATGGCGCCAATAGGTCAAGTGGGCTCTCAGCACTCTCAGTACATCTGGCTGGGCTGCTTCTAGTTTTTCGTTGTATTTGAGAGTCCCTCGCACTGATGCCACCTGTTCCTCGCTCGCCGATTTGTAGACGGGCTCCATGTTGCTGTTAATGCTAGTTATGTAGCCGGATCGCCTTTGTTGAACCTAAAAGAAGCTATCGTAAATGCGTCGCTCGACGACGCAAGCCACGGCAGTTGTGTTGGGACCCTGTTTAGCTTGCTGCTTGAGCTGCCAGAATCGCGCGGATTTTACTGCTGCAACCTCATATTTCTTCAACGATCTCATATTTACAATCCGTTCGACTAGGCGTGAGCAAAGCGTACACCTATTAAACTCTTACAAAGCAGCCGTCCGCTTTGGAACGACGGACACGGTACGTCTCGATACCGTCCAGCCAAGTCACTCCGGTTTACGGTAGGGTTCTGCGCATGCGCGGTGGCGTCCATACGGTAGACGTTACCGTACCGGAACCGTTTTTCCGATCTGCTATAACTCTATAATGGCACGATGAAACGGAACTAGAGGCCAGGCTACAACCGCCCAGTAATTTTCTTAGCGGTGGGTTTGGTCGGCGGCCGCCAATGGCACAATCAAGATTTCGTGACGTCATAGAAACGTCGCCGGAAAGTGGCTGGGGCGTCGCCTCTGCAATATATGTTTTCTTTAATATCTCGATTATTTTTCTGAAGTGTGCAGCAAAATTGGTATCATTGTCATGGGAGAGAAGCAGCTTTCTTTGCTGAAGCGAACTTGCATTTTCTCTTCATGACCCCATAAGGAAGGCCTAGCGTTAATGTAGTGGATTTTGACAAAACTTTTCGTTTTCCCGCTTTTCCCCCCTATTTCGCATTGTGCAATCTCCCTTAATGAATTATACTGCAGTCAGTACTACAAACCACAGGTATATTAACGTCAGCCGTCAATAGATCTTGAACGAGGGATCTCGCAGTGCTCCCAGCGCGTAAGTGCATAGCTAACGCACAAGAAGCCCGTTTTCGCAGGTTGCCATGACAACCGCTAAGGGGCGCAAAATGGGAATGAGGAAGCAGTGGCGGAAGGCAGTCAACTGTAGCACTTCAGTGCTGCGTTTGCCAAATCTGCGTGGCTAAGGTCATAGCAACCTAGGCAGGTATTCGGTGGATTCGTTTGTACTCTCGCTGCTTACGGAGAGAGAGAGAAAGAAAGCTTTATTTAACAAAGGGTTAGTGCAACATCGTAGCCGAAATACGTACTGCTTCAGCGACTATGGCTGCCATACCCGTGAGCTCCTTCTAGAGATCCAGGTTAGGGCAACCCAGCGATGCTTCCCGCTGGTCGAGGGAGGTGATGAGAGGGAAAGGGTCAGGTTTGCAGGGCCACATGTGATTTTGTTCTGTGGCTCGTTCTCCGCAGTGGTGGCAGAGTGTTGTGGGATATAGTGAAGGGTGAATGTGATGAAGTATGCCTGGACAGGGGTGGAATTCGGTTTGAAGCTGACGCCAAAAGCCTTCCTCTTCCACTAATAGGGAGGAGGTGAGCGGAAAGGTATTTGCGGTGGGAGGGGAGGTGCGGTAATTATCCGTGATGACTCTGTACGTGAGTAGACTATTACAGGTTGAAGTGGCTTTATGGGAGGCAGTGCTAGCGTCACAGGCTCGAGAGAAGAGAGCTCCGGCCGCGGGCAGTGCTCTATGTGTGCGGTGGGAAGAGGTAGCCGTTGCGGTAGGGCGAGTAAAGTGAACTTGTTTATTGTCTCCGAGCGCGCAACATCCATTATATTCTTGTTGAATGTAGACGTGTTACTCTGTGTGTCCATGTGGTGTGTGTATATAAAACATCACCGCTGTCACTGGATGGCGTGTGTTCTCTCTTGCTGACGAAATTTGTGGCAGCTGAAAAAAATTAATAAGTTTGGCAACTTGTTGATTTGGTTTTTTTTTTTTGCTTCTCTTTTTCTACGCTGCAGCAGCACATGCTCAAAGCGCGCATGCCTTTGTTGTTGCACATGTGCCCTCACCATGGCGTACCGCACAGTTTCCCGCAGTGCATTACGTGCTCACCGAGTCATTTGAGCTTTGGAAATGGGCCCGCCACTGCGCGCACGGCTGGAGACAATGGGCATCCTCGATTTACCAGTCCTGGACGGTCCGCGAGCAGTCCGAGGACTGCGTTCGGACCGGAAGTCCCATAGGAATACATAAGAAAATTGGGCGCCGGATCGCGTCTCGAGTAGACCGCGGACGATCTGGGACTGCTAATTGAGGAGGCCCGATGTCCGCGCAGATGGGTTTTAAGTTGCAACCGGTACGCTGACTCTCCGCACAAAAGACTGCCGGATCGATGGGGCTGAGTAGCGGAGTAAAAAGCCCAGACGCAACGGCCGCCCGTACCAGAAGCGCAAACGTGTCAGTCTTAATATTACGCCATTTTTTAGATTTCACAGTTAACTTGGAAATAAATAAACCTAACATTTTATAATGAAAGCATTAATTACCTATAAAGGATATGTTGACGAACTCTGCCAGTTCTTTCGTCTGTAACATATTTTAAACCGATTTAACCCTACGCGGACCACGTTGTCGCAAAACAACTCGAATAGAAAAACTTCGCAAACAACAATATTTATAAACATACAGTATTATACAGGCAACTTCAGCGAATCATAACATATCGGTCAGCATTTGAGACATGCGAAAATTTTACCGTGAAACCTTCCTACAGAACTACTTTCGCGTGCCATGTCACGCCATGCCATGCGTGCCATCGAACAGCGACTTCGAAACCCCGGCGGTGATTGGCTGACCACATCAACGCTGATTGGTCATCGATCTCAATGCCTGACAAGCCTAAACGCTCAATGCGTAAAAATGGAAGCACTACATTCATCAATTTTAAAACTGAAACTCCAGTGAACTGCCTACATTTTGGCGTGAAAAAATTCCAGGCAAACAGTTCAAGTAGTAGCCTCGCAAATTGCGAACATTTTAGGTTTGCTACACAATTGCTTAGAAATCTGCAATAATTTTCAACGCGCACGAAACATGTGAGAAATATTTTGGGCAAAACCGTACACATAGCTGCAAGCAGAGATCAAGTAAAAAGAAATACAAATTTAATTGATCCTTGAAATATGTTATATTCACGCCAGCCACTGATTATACCGACAGCTAGGTAAAACTCGCTGTTCCTAATTTTGCCGGCCGAAATGCTAATTAAGATGGTCGCGCGCTTATCACTTGACGTGGTGGGCAGTCTGTTGGTGCCAATTTTAAACATTTCTCCCACCTCCCCTCGCGGGAACCCCTGTGTAGATGCGACGCATAGGGGGTACCGTTGTTGTTTCCGTTAGGTTGATTCTCCCATCGCGTGAAACGTGCCGTAAACCCCCTGCCGCGCCATGACGCAACGTGTCGCGGCTATGACGCAACACAATCCACTTTAATCCAATCCAATCCAAATCCAATCCAATCCAAGCCAAGCCAATCCAATCGAATCCAATCCAATGACCCTCGCGAGAGAGTGTTCGCTATCGGAGAGGAGAGGCGGTGAGCGGCGGAGAGCGCAGCTCGCGCGGCGAGGAGAATGGGGGAGGGGTGTGGACGGACAACAACAACGCCGTATGGAGGGACAAGGCGAGTGAACGAGATGCAGTCGCATCTAAAACTTCCATGACCGCAGTGCCCTTATGAAGAATCCCTCTAAACGCTCGGCGCTCGGAGCAAGGCACTGTAAGCAAAGCCCACGAAACAATGAGAGGATACCGCCCGCTTACAAGTACGCGACTGCCTTATGCGCATGCGCCTAGTCTTATAGTTGGCGTGCTCGCAGGAACGTCTTCCAGTCAGTTCCATTATTGCGTATTCTCTATTTTTGTTCTCTTTTGTAAATATAGTGCTTCAGTAAACCATGCAGTCAATTGACAGTCCGCGGTTGTGTCGCGTACTTTGCTCGTGTCTTGTGTTAGTTTGCGCAATAACATTGTCAAATGTGTACCAACTCGCCCAACTTTCAGCTTTGCTTCACACAGTCAAGAGTGCATTTGAGGCTCTTCTGTGGCCCAATCTGAGTCGTTCCTCGCGGTGGAGGCCTGTACGTGTGAAGACAGGTTTATCGACGCAAAAATGGTCGCTCGAACCATCTGTCACCTCTTGAGAGTTCTGCAGATTCGTGCCGGATTTCCGCACGGATAAGCTGTACGCCGCTTCACGATGGCAAACAACGCGAACGGTAATATCTCCCGCTTTGTGTATCGTCGAGCGCAAACAAAGGCGCAGACCACGACGTCCTGCACGTTGTGCATGACTCCATCCACGCCACGGGAAGGCCGATATTCTGCAGAGTTCTGATAGCTTCGGCTGCTTCAAAGAGCAATATTGCCACCACTCTTTGGGTTATTTGTTCTTTATGGATACTTTAGGCGCCAAACAAAAAATATCAATTTCATACGTTTTAAGAACCCTCACGAATATGAATCGAGTAATAACTCCATACGTTGCAAATAATCCGGCGGAAAAACGCTTTAACCAGCTACAGCGAATGTGGTAGCTTCGGTCACTGACTTCGGCTTGTCCCAAAGCTTCTACCTTAATGCAACGGTGTAAATGAAGCGAACGGTGTAGGTGTGACTCCTCGGCAGAATTTGCGAGCACCTCGTTGTACGTTGATGTGCGGCATTTGATCCGGTACCAAGTTTCTAGTCTAGCCGTGTGAACCGCAAACTGCCTCAGGCTTGCAAACATTGTGAAAAAAGTGACTCCGGAAAGCGTGCCGGGACGACCCGCGGCTGCTTTCGAAATGGGCCGCTAAATGGATTTCATTGGCGTCCCTGCAGGCAGCGCTAGCGCAGCCGCACTGCGTGATTTGCTCGTGGCAGCTGGCACGCCTTCGTTTCTGTTTTTTTTTTTTTGTGATTCTTTTTCAGTGGCTACCGAATGCGCTTATTCCTGCAATTGAAATAAAGGCGGCCAATATCCGCTACACCGCTCTAATGACGCCATTAGAGCCCTCAAAAAATGCCAAGACCGGGAAAGGGAAAAAAGTCTTTTGAACGAGTTTCCAAGTTTTCTGATGGGCCTAGAGCAGCAATTTTTGGCTTAGGTAATCTGTGACTCCCTATTCCACGTGGTGGACGCGTCTGTTGAGTACGTTCTGAAAGCATTTTAAGATTCAGAAAAGAAAAAGCTGAAAAAGGGTTGCAGGGTCCCTTTAACTTGCTGCGTGTGTGCTTGGCGCTTTCTCTCCTCCTCGCTAGGCTATGTCCTCTCCACATCGTCGCGACCGCATTACCACATTTCGTCCCCATGAAAGCCTCGATTAAGAACAGTTTAATCAGTTAATAAAAACGAATATACTTAAAAGCGGTTTTTTTGTGGGTAAATGAAGCTCGTCATAAGTGTGCCAGGCTGATTACCATTTCGCCACTGCGCAGCCGCTTTGTAGTTCAAACACTCACTCTTCAGTGATCACCTGCATGGCACTTAACTCGAACAGCGGATTTAACTAGAACCCGCCGCGGTGGCTCAGTGGTTAAGGCGTTGTGCTGCTGAGCACGAGGTCGCGGGTTCGATTCCCGGCCGCGGCGGCCGCTTTTCTGATGGAGGCGAAAAGCAAAAACGCCCGTGTGTACGAGATTTCGGCGCACGATAAAGATCCCCAGGTGGTCAAAATTAATCCGGAGCCCTCCACTACGGCGCGCCTCATCGCCTGCGTTGCGTCGGCGCGTTAAACCCCACAATCAATCAAAATCAATCGATTTAACTAGAGTAAAATCACCGCGGATGGTGTGTATACGTCCGTGCGTAAAAACTATTTTTCATAGCGCGTAGCAACACGGGTAGCGTATCAGCACCACAATCGTACATGCCATTGCTCCAATGGAACTTTCCTTTTCCTCAAGAGAGAGAGAGAGAGAGAGAGAGAGAGAGAGAGAGAGAGAGAGAGAGAACTATATTTCTGGTCCGATTAAGATCTATGCGTCGTACTCTTCCGCAAGAAGAATCATGGCCTCAAGATGTCTTGCTTTAGTGTTCATGACCGAGCACCACCTGGCCTACAACACCGCCTGGCCAAACCCCGTTTCTATGCAAGTCGTTCCTCCCTTCCGTTGAAAGCGTGGGAGCTCCGAGGGGTCAAACTGACTTGAGAGTGTTTACCACCCGCCGGGTCGTCATTCGTAGAAAACACGTCCCCCCACCTCGCCGTACGGGACCATTGTCCTCTACCTCACCGTTCTAGCGCTTGCTTGCCAACACTGCTGAAAGTTCGCGCCTCCAGAGGAAATCGTGCCAGACGGGATTCAAGCTGACAGCGGACGTGTGTATACGACACGCGGGCGTTCCTCACGCATGCATTGCGCATTCCGCATCTCCTCGCCCCGTTGCGCTGGGAATACCCACCACGACAAGATTGCCTGCAATCTGTCGGAGGGGTGCCGCATAAACAACTCGGCGCATTTCCGAACCACCCGAAGCGTGAACGGCGAATGTTGCAAGCCCGAAATGGCGCTGCTTCTTGCTCGTTTCTTTTTTTCTTTTTTTTTTTTGTCCGTAGCATGATTCTGCCACTAAGTGTAGAATCATGGACAAATGAAACACGGTCACGAAAACATAAACAGAACACACAAATAGCGCGATTTCTTTATATGCAAGTTAAAATGACGCGTGGCCTAATTACAGTAACAAAGTTCGCTAATAAGGCCTTTTAAGTATACTAATTGCGCGCCATTACTGGACCTCCACAAACATTATTCTTCGATTTTGCGGGTTCAGGTTCATATTTTCGTGTTCGTATTTCATTTGACAATGACTGTACTTCATTTTAGCATGACTGTACCCTAGATTCGCGGCCAGTTGTTTATAAACGCGCCAAACGGAATGTCGTCGAATTGAACCTGTGGCTTAAATCGCCGAGTAAACGCCTGCTGCGCATTAGCACTAATGGTGCTGACGTGGTTTAAATCAGAAGGGGTTACTTGGAGTGACATTAAATCCTCTCTGAAGGCTGGGTGACGTATTGTTTGTAGAGGTGTTCGATTAGTGAAACGTTCCTGTAGAATTGAGTACAAATGCATAAAGACACGCTGCATCGGATATCGAATGCGATCTCAAGTATTTTTATACGCTGTGTTATTGCTTTCGTCAAAAAACGCAGAGCCGTTCGTAAGATCGGGCCGGCAGAAATGCCAAGGAAAAACAAGACGTGAAACTGGTACTTGTGTTTTTACTCCTGGCAGTGTGGGACACCGGCACGGTCCATTCTCGAACGCTAACTTTTGTTTCCATAATATGTGTGTTAGTCGTTATGTGCCACATTCCTTGCAATACGCTGAAAAATATTCGCGCCAAATCAAACATTTCAAGCTGTCGAACACAACATTCTCGAATCCAATACGAATTTAAAAGCGGGACCTATTTGATTGTTATAAGAAATCTCTAATATTCGCACACACTATAGCAATTTTTGTAACTCTTTTCTGGCGCGTTTCATTGGAAGCGATAGCTAACTTGTTTAGACGTATGATTAAAGCTGAATATTTTACATCCTATTTTAATTCGTTCTCGTGAGTGAGTGAGTGAGTGAGTGAGTGAGTGAGTGAGTGAGTGAGTGAGTGAGTGAGTGAGTGAGTGAGTGAGTGAGTGAGTGAGTGAGTGGAAGACAGATAAAGAGCACCAGAAAGTGCAAGACAGAGAGAAAGAGAGAGATGAAGAGGGAGAGAGATAGGCACTGTAAAAAAAAATCCCGGGCCATCTCGACTAGCGTGAAACCTGGGGAGCGGCAAAATATGCAGTGTATAAGTGTATTCTTGGCGCCGTGGCGTTTTGCCCAACGGAGATGAAACCGTTGGGGGTTAGCTCGAGGTATACAGCTTTGCAGTCTCTTTGAAGCAAGAAACTCTCTAGCGCGAACCGTGAGTGTCCCGGTGTTTTTTTAATTCGCGTTATGTTCTAGCGCGAGGCGTAGACGACTTTCTCGGTGTTTTAGTACCGTGACTACGTGAGACGATGATTACGACGACGATGGATGATGGCAGGAGACGCCAACCGCCCCAGCCCCTCAAGGGCTTCGCAAAAATCGGGCCCGAAGGGCCCATGTAGTGGAGACGACTAGAAGGAGGTGTAGGCACTACCGCGCAATAATTACTGCGGTGAACAGCACACATATAAGGTGGTTCCGGCGACTTCCTGCGATAGTAATCCCCGACTTCTACCCCCGTGATGTTAGCAAGTAGTCACGGTAAGAAGCGATGGTGGCTCCCACGTGTACTCACGTGCACTTGTAATTTCACGGAGGCCACCACGATTTCCAAGGTTTCGAAGCCAGCGTCACAGACGGAAGGGCTTGCAAGTTACAGTTTTTACGTTTTTCTAAAAGCTGTCTCCATCACAAGTTGCCCAATGCAGTAATGGTATACTATTGCCAGCGGTTATTTTACTGCTATTGTCAGAAACGCGTGTAAATAAGTTTGGCACCCACCTTCAGTTTTCGCCTTACCGACGTTTAAGTCGTACTGCGAACATATCCGCGTTGTGGAAGTGTTCACGTTCACGTTTTACAGTGAAACTTTCTACGCCTCACTGATGGCCTCGTTTCGTCTGAGTAAAGCACACTGCAGGAAAGCCAACTTCTACACAATGGGTTTCACTAAACGATGATGATGATAAGCGAAGGCAGATAAAGCGCTTCAAAAAAAGCGTTTCCCGTCGTCGGGATCAAACCTGCGGCCCTGAGTGTTATGAAGCCGACGACCAGCCGAACGCGTCATTCTGTTTTTTTTTTTTACTGCATAGAAAACTGCACTTTTTACAGCCTACAAGAGTTATGAGTCGTCCAAGAAGATGCACATCACTGCAGCTAAATTAAGCCGTTCGTCAAAACTCCGGCAAGCAGACGCACGCGTCCAACAAGTACAGCCATTCTAGTGGGTCACTTTGCGCCTCATAAATGCTCCGCACCAACCCAGCTTGCTCCCAAAAAATGGGCTTCGTTGGGCGAGAGAGTTCCGCGTGCCTGTCCGTCATGCGGCGCTCCCACAAGCTTCCAATCCCATCACAACAAATATACCATAGGCCACTCCAGTAACACCTCGAAAAGGCAAGAACGGAATTGTATAAGGGGAAATGTTCATGTCCCTTTTAAGAGTTCGTTGCAACACATCCCAGAAAAACACCGCATCCCGGCACAAAACAAAACAATGATCAATGGTTTTAGGTTGATTGCATAAACGGCGATTGTCAGACCAAGGTATAGACATTCCTTTCTGGCGCAACCATGTTTTCACTGGGAGTGTAGATGTATGCAGCTTAAAGAAAAAAATTACGCCCACCTCCCCTCGCGGGAACCCTGGTGTGATGCGACGCTGAGGAGGGTTCAAGCGCAACGGAGAGCAACCGTGGACCGAAAGGCCGCCGGAGAGCGCCACACCGGTTACATGCGGAGCGCGCCCGAAGGAGAGGAGACCGCGGAGAGAGAGAGTACGGCACATGCGCAGCACCGCGCGCAGCGCCGCCCACCGGCGGAGTGAGAGCGCGCTGGGCCGCACACCAACAGATGTTGAGAGAGTGTGTTCGCTCTCACCTGGGCACGCGCCGGCGCCAGTGCTTCTACCGCGGCTATGACGCAACACAATCCAACACAATCCACTTTAATCCAATCCAATCCAAATCCAAATCCAATCCAAGTGAAGCCAAGCCAATCCAATCTAATCCAATCCAATGCCCCTCGCGAGAGAGTGTTCAGTATCGGAGAGTAGAGGGTGAGAGTGGAGGATAGACGCAGCCTTGCGGACAACAACGGACGCACGCAGGAAGGCAGCGGTGCGGACAACGGACGCACGCAGGAAGGACAGGGCCGCCGACAAGAGATGCTCTCAGCGTCGCATCTAAAACGTTTTTTGCATTTTGAGGAGAACACATACCAGTGACACGCTTCAAAACACTGTCCTTATGCTGGCCAATGTAAGGCTGGCGATAAACCGCCACTGGGAACACACTCTCTAATAAAGTGTTCGTCAAAGCCTTCCTGGAAGGGGTAAGCAGATATTGCAGGAAAAACCTCGCAGTAAGGAAATGAAAGGTGTCTACCACCTCATTTAAAAAGCCCCATGGCGGCTTAACAAATTGTCCCTACACATAGGTTCCCATTGAGACCCCCACACAAATGTCGAAAAACGTATTCTAGAACGTGCACAATGAAGTACTTGCAGCACATGAACAAGCTTTTCGACAAGGAAGACATTACAAACCTTCGCACACGCAAACACAGAAAGGTCTCGCCCCATCCATGCCTGCGAGGCTCGCTTGACTTTTTGGAGTGCCAATGACCAATGCGGACCGGTGTTTCGTATTTTTTGCAAAAGTATACACCTATATATGTATTGAAGCGCGTCCTTATCCCAAGTAATGCCAGCAAATAAGGAGGGTTTCGCACCCCATTCCCCAAACCAAAATCCCTTCGTTTTTTTCATATTCACAGCCGATGCAGACGCGTCACAAAACTGCCTGGTCAGATTAAGGACTTCTTGAACGCTTTTTTTATCCACACAAAAATAGGCAATGTCATTCGCGTAAGCAAGGACCTTAACCTCGCAGGATAGTGTGGAAAAACCTCGTACTCTTTGACTCTGCTGAATAAGGCACATAGGTGGTATGTATATAAGGCAAACAACAAGGCAAACAACAAGGGTGAAAGGGGGCAGCCCTGTCTAACAGACGACTTAATCGAAACTGGCTTAGACAGAACGCGGTTGACGACCAGTTGTGTGGTGCACTGTTTGTAACAAAGCTGAATGCCTTTTAACAACACATCCCCTAAATTTACCGCTCCCAATAGTGGGAATAGAAAATCATGAGACAGTGTCGAAGCAGTGTGGATTTTTAACTTCGACTCTGAACCAGGTCGCATGGGAGGAAGCTTCGCGTTTTAACCATCTTTTTCTTAAGGGAAGGGCTTTGGTGTTTTTGCAATTAGTTAGCTCCATAAATATTGTCACGCAGTCAAGAATGAATCAAGGGTCTTGTAAAAGAACGTTTATTAGGGCAAACTTGTGTTCCGCAGTAAACTTAAAGAATACACAAGCGATGAAAAAGCAGTGAACAAAGCGACGGGCGCAGTCGAGCGTATGGGCGAATTGAATGCCGCGGTGTTCACTCTCCAGGCCTTTATCTCGAGTGCTGGTGTTTCTGGAAACACCGAATGGGATCACGAACATTGTCGATTAAACAACACCCGTATAGGGTAGTTACGGGAAAGCTGCATCATTTCCTCATCAAACAAGAATTCCGGTGTGGCATACGAAAAAAAAAAAAAAAAAAAGAACACGTACTCCGCTTGAATTAGTCTGCTTTTCCGTATTGGGTACAACTTTTAGCCTCAAAGAAAACATGTCGCCAATTCAGGCCAAGAGGAAGAGAGCCTAAGAGACAGGCACTTTTTATTTCAAAGCAACATGTACCAACTGACCCTTTTGCAAGCCCCATACCGCAACTTGTAACCGTTTCAGGCGGACTTTTAATTGCTAGTGAACTGGATTTGTTTCGCAGAAACTCAGACTTAATGATCGGCTGGTTCCTGTTTCCGCGGAAAACTGTACACTCACTTTCCTCCAAGTGACGTTGCGGCTGTCATCTGCCTGCATTCTGATGTGCGAAAAAAAGTGGTGCGGTCAGTTTAGCAGCACCTTATTTTAAGTGCACAGCACTTTAGGGGCTCGCCTTGTCGTCGTAGCTCGCTCGCCGGACCCAAGTAGAGCCACACGGCGTTCTGTCGCCGCGGCGTCCCACAGAGGCTTCGAAAGCCAAGCGGTTTATATAGTCATAAGCGTTCGAAACTCGTGAACCGCTGGCGCTTGTCATACATCTCCCCGTTTCTTAGCGCAAAGGAAACTGCAGGTACATATGAGGCAAAATATACGTAATTAACCACCAGCGCCCGCGTTCATTTAGTTGGGAGCGCTGGTTGGGTTGGTTTTTACGATAGTAAGCGAAAAAAAGTGCCAGTGCAACGCCGGCACGTGCGGGAGGAAAAGCAAGCACGAAAAGAGCAGAACTCCCGCTGGCGCAGTTTTAGGCAGTGGGCGCGCGAGTACTGCGAAGGCGGGAAATTTGATTTGCATTGGGTGGTAACAGTGAGAGGATAACGGCGATACAGCCCCCTAAGGCGAATCACTGCTCTGCACTTCCGACAGCTTTCACATTGAGTGGAACGGCTTTTTTTAATAGACTAGCGCAGCAATAGAAACACATTTTTCGAAGTTAAAAATCGTGCGAACATGCAGATCATTTAATATAGCCTTGAATCTTCCTGAATTTTCACATTTTACACGGAGTGGTTTTAAATCCCTAAGGCATCTTTCCCCTAATTTTCATAGACACAACAGTCACAGACAAAAGTAAAATACTTTACCAAATATCGTTTATACAAATTGAAACACCACAAGCCCTAAAACAGTCGCGCAGCTGATGTTACGTCAACATAAGCTGAGGCTCTCCCGCTAAACAGAAAAAAATGCACCGGCGACGCTGTGACAAGCTATTTGCATCAAGGTTAACACATTTCTTTGCACATTAAATTGATTACATTTCCTTAAAAATAAGGGCGTGCAAAACCAAATGGGAAGCTGCTGGCAATCAAGGAAAATTATTGTATTGTCCACTGCCCACCACTGTCAATACAAGAGCCTAAGTCGTGATAAACACAGTTAGCTGCGTGGTACACCGCCCTCCTTTGAGAAATCCATACTAATTGTCTATTAAATACTTATGCTTTGTAATCGTCGCAATATTTACTGGGTGAGGCGTACTTGCGATCTCATGCGACTTATGTGTGCAAAAGTGGTCATTATTTAACAATTTCCTCCTTGAAAAACTCTTTGCGCATCAGCTCAACGTGGGAAATCTACAAATCATCTGGTAATATTTCAATATATATAGACTTCGAGTATATTGTATAAAGGTGCATAGAAATGGCAGTAGCACAATATTTAAAAACCCAAACAGAAAAATGACACCGGCATCGTCTCCTTTTGTACTATCGATATTGATTGATTGATTGATTGATTGATTGATTGATTGATTGATTGATTGATTGATTGATTGATTGATTGATTGATTGATTGATTGATTGATTAACGTGCCGACGCAACGCAGGCGATGAGGGGCGCCGTAGTGGAGGCCTCCGGATTATTTTTGACCACCTGCAGGGGGTTCTTTAACGTTCGCCGAAATCGTATTATCGATATTGCTTAGCAGGGTTTGCTTACAGGTTACGTTGAACTCAAGGGGCTGAATTGATGATAGGGAATTTTAACGCGCAACATAGGAATAATCACCGGTGTTTGGCAGAATACAGATCAAAACACCCATTTACGTAAGTCACCTCATTCATATCTTTGGAGAAAACTCTATTATAATGGATTTCATGATTGCGTACTATGGCTGACGCTCAATTTCATAGAAAGAGCGGCAAAACATTTCGGGATATGTTTTGATACCTTTAAAGTAGCGTTCCTGTTGCGCTGCTGTGCACCTGCGTTCTTACGTAACAGGCTATTCGTTCCATTGTTTCGCTGAATAAAAATATAGCAACGCCCGTCTTGTCTTCCCGTGCGTTTGTCACCTTCTTTCATTGGAGCTGTTGAAGCCCCTAAATGAGATCACGCCTCTTATTCGGTTTCCCGTTTCTAATCCTACATGAGCCACGAACGCCACCCCAGCATCCGCATGTTTTTCTTGGATTTTATTCTGCCTGCGATCGATCCACGAAACGTCTTGCAACATTATCCTAGGGCAGCATCGCAGCAAAATAGTTTACTCAAGCTTTAGTTAAGCAGGCTTTGGCATCCGCCGATGTCGACACCGCAGACACACCAGCCACGACAGGTCTCTTTATCCTTCTATTTCATATATTTCGCAATGACAATTCGGGTTTTCTCCGCGTGCAGTTCATACAGCACGCGTAATTACACGCGACGGCCGTGTAACCCGTAATTGTCCCTTGATAATAGCTGACTGCGTCGCTTCTTGGACGCCTTGCTTCCCGTTCATAAGCCGGCATAAACAAGATGTGCGCGTCTCCCTGAAGTGCGCGGCTCCGTGCACGCCGAGAGACCGTTTTTTGCCGTGCGCGGCAGCGGCTGCGACGCGGACATATAGGCATCCACTCAGAGGTCACGCAGGGGACACGCGTCTCGGGCGGCTGTCGGTAACTGACGTCTCGGGAAGATGAATCGCTTCACTCCGACATGTACACTCGAGTGGTTCGGGGTTATGCAGACAGCCCATTTCCGGAAACAATGACTGGAACGTCTGGGCGGGGTTCATGTTTTTTTTTTTTTTTCGCTTTGCTCAAACAACTCGAATTCCACAGCAAAAAAACTAACGGGGCAGTGATAAAAAAAAATTAGCAGCGGCTTAGCTCGGCGATGCCAGGATATACGTAGCGTGAGCTAAGGTTCAGCTGGTTATTCTTAGGTTGGTTGGTTGTCTAGGATTAGCTGATTATCATGCTTATTGCTGCTAAAACGATTTCCAACCAATCCAATCGAATTTAATCCAATCCAATTTTATTTTATCCAATCCAATCCAGACGCGGGCGGCTCCGGCGCTCCAGCTGTGCCCCGTGAGATGTCACTGCTCCTCGCGCATGCGCAGCACGGCTCTCCAGGAGCCACGCGAAACTGCTGAACCTCGGCCAGTGTATAGCTCACGCTACGAAATAACCGCAGAAATTAAGTGAATGGTCAAATAATGCGTAGCATTCTTATGCCGCTTGTCGAGAGTGCGAGTTTTTTGCAGTCAAATATGGCTATGAGTAGCTAAATACGTTGGAGAATTTTATTCTTTTCAAGTTTTATCTCGTTTCTTTTCGCCAATGATGTAAATACCATTACAGCGACGAAGTGCCTTTACTTCGATGGTTATTGATTTTTCCGAAGGAGCAAGAAGTAGTGCAGAGTTGGCCCATTTACGAAATTTTTTGCGTATTTCCATTGTTCTTTTGCAGACTTTTATTTATTCTGGGGTTTCGCGGGAGATTTTTAAGATTCATATTTTTTTTTTCAGATAATTTTTGTGATTTTTTTCTTATTTTTTTTTTAATTTTTTTCCGACCAGTTATCTCCAATTACGCTATTATAACGATTACAGGTGTTACTTCCATCAAATCTGCCCTTCTGAGGAAAGGCAGCGCGTTGCACTGTCCTGACTGTCACAGCTTAATTTTCTTGTTCTCGTTCAACAATGTTCACAAGCATCAACATTAACACCGGACTTAGACGTTTAGATTTGGATGTGAGTATAGAAGACTATTGCGCAGATAGTGTTTTACTTTGGCCGGCTAGCTGAATCGAGTTTGGGTACTTGGCAAAGAATGCTTCGCATTAAAACCTACTTTTATTCAGGGAACAGGCGAGGACATGCAGCGAAATCTGCCTACCGTGCATAAGTTTGTACTCAAGGAATAGTCATAGTCGGTGGTTATGTGATCGACAAATGACAACCGGACGATGTTAAGCTTCCTCAGGGCATGTTATGCTCGCATTCCCAAGACAACACATGTCACGGGCCTGGCATGTTCGTCGCTACTTGTACACCTGTAACGGCCAAGAGGCCAGAAACGCATGCAGCGCCCTAGCGCACGACACGTAATTACAGCGCAAACTGTCTCTCCCAGAACTGGTGTAATGAACGAGCGTGGCGTTCGCAAAATGAACGAAGGAATGAAATAAGCGTTTATTTCTTAAAAGACCAGCTAGTACTCGGTCCTTGCCGAGCCAAGGTGGTAGGTCTCCTGAGTTCAGGAAACCTCTGGAGGTGGCTGCCGTGTTCGCGCGGTTCACCAGATTCTTCTGACTCTCCGAATCCTCTTCGACGAGCAGTGCCTCCCACGTTCTCAGCGGTGTCCTGTTCACCGGTTATTTGCGCCTGACAGCTGTTCTTCCGAAGTGCAGGCATAAACAAAGAAATTATGATGAATTACTTGGTGTGGGCCACATTAATTTGAGAGACGAGGTTTCAGATATGAAAATTATTTTTAGCTGCCAAAGCCTTTTGGGGCTCGGGCTATCATCGTCTCATGTCGTCGTCGTCTCATGTCGCCGTAGTATCATGTCGTCACGGTACTAAAACACCGCGACACTAGTTTTCCGACGCCTCGCGCTAGAACGCATGCTGCGTCGTGTGACACAAAGAAAACTTACGGCCAGTCTGTCTCTCTCTTAATTGCTTAAATCCGATTCAACGCAAGAGAGGGCGCCACCCCCTCAGCAAGCTCCCACCGGCGCTTCTCCGGCGCCCAATCAACGCGCGCCGTTTGGCAACAGAGAGACTTACAATCTTTGAATACACGTATACACTGCATGCTTCGCCCCTCCCAGGTTTCAGGGTAGTGGAGATGGTCCGGGATTTTTCTGTTGAAAACGCTGGCATTGGCATTACGGTTATTACAGCAAATCAATGTTTTGTAAACTTGTATTTTTTCACCACCTGGCGACCAAGCATATGCTACTTGTTTCAAGCTGATGACCTCAGGTGCGATGTCTACACTCGCACAGTGTAGCTGTTGTACCGTCAGGCAGCGGAGAAATAGCATTTGGCAAGTGCAACCATGTACCGCAGGTTTTTGTGGCCAATAGAAACACATACACGCGGAAATGGCTGGCTGAAGGTCGACATAGTGCTTAATCGAGTAAATAATTTCCATCAGTAGTTACCGCCTACAAACAATCATAATCAGCGAATAACGTTTTGTAAACCAATAATTGCATTCAATAATGGTTTTACTTGAAATCGAAATTTAGGGCGGCCCTGCATGATGTTTGCTCAATCATATCCCCACGAAAAGCGCACGCCCTGGGGGAAGAGGCCTAGGCGGCACTGAGTGAATGATCTGATCCTCATATCACGGTCAATCAATCGTTCAATTTATCCGAGCAACGACTTCACTTATCACGCAATAATTTAAATCCAAGTTTAAATAGCTCAGTTTACTTTGTTTTGAATTATTTACCGTTTAAGTAGTTTAAGGGGACGCTGAGATTAGCGGCAGCTCTCGGTGGTCATGCCTCAATTTTCATTTCTCCCTTGCTTGCTGCGCTGGAAGGCAAAGCAATAATTTCGATCGCCTAGGGATCTTTCATGGGCGAAAAAATTTCCGCACACGGGCGTCTCCCGTTTTCCGCCTCCATCTGAAAAGCGACCACCGCAGCCGGGATCGAATGTTCGAGATCGAATCTCCGAGATCAAACCTCCGAGATCGAATCTACGGCTCAGCAGCCGAGGATTACCGGCTTGCTCAGTATGCAGTGGGTAGGATTAACCGGAGAGGATTACCCGCTACGGAAAGAATCCAAAGGCATTTTCTTTTTATTTAGTGACATTAATCTCATCTTGCACTAAGGGTGCAGGTGATTGAAGCCACAATAGAATATATTATTGATAGGGGCGCTGGGATAGGTCAGCAAATTGTAATATCGTTCTTAAAAAGGTGTATATTGGAGAAGATATGACTGGGGATGTCTTTCATGTGAATTGAAGAGGCAAAGCACCAAGTACATTCCCTGAGCTATGCCTAAAGCAACAAAGGATCGGGAAGGGGAAACATAATTAGCCAGTACGAATTGTTCACTATTTTTCATCAGTGGCCATGCGTCTGTTTCTCTTCCGTATTCCGCGTCCCTTCAACTGTTTGTTATAGCTTTGAAATCATAAACCAACTGGCCCAGCAGTCTGCATTGTTCACTAGTAGTTAGCAAATGATGGAACCAATCCAGCACAAGGACAGTAAATCAAGCCGACTAACTTCGAGTAGTCGAGTTTTACTACCTTACCAGAATACGCAGCGTCGACAAGTAAGTTGAGCTCAAAATATTAGCTAAAATAAGCGATGAAAAGCGTTGAGTGGGGTCACAAAGGACATGGGTAACCTTTTAGAAAGTGCTTTTGTTTAATACGAAACAAATTCACAGAAATTGTGATATCTGAGTTCTGAGGATAGATTATGCTCCATTAGTTTACAACAAGCGCACGTAAATGAGATGTGACGATGTTTGCTAGTTAGAATGACAGAATCTTCTTCTGGGGTGGAGGTAAGTGTGCTTATTTTATAACCACGTAAGTGACACGGCATCTTATGAAGAGATTGCTCAACGGGGCGGTATATGATTGTGTTGGAAATGTGCTTGGTGCTTCTACAAATGTCTGTATCAACAGGTTCAACACTACCAGCTAAAGCAGTTTTAAGTGATTAAATTACTTTCTTGGTGTCATTAGATGCAAAAGTTGCCTCAGACATTTTGCTATGGTAGAAGTAGGTCTAAGTGGCAAGCTTGCTGGGCAGTTGTGAACACTGAGAAAACGTTTGTGAACACTTGAGAAAACTTAGATCTTCGTACCCGGGATACATCGTCTTGAATTGGGGAATCGAACCCATCGCCTAAAAAGAGGGGTTGCAATGATTGGGGATAAGCGCACTCCGAAATAGCTTCGATTAGTGCGGAACAAGACTGGTAGATAAAAAAAACTAGTGTTTAGCTTTGAGGTCGGCATTTCGAAGCCTTTTGCGAAGGCTATCGTCTATCTTTCTAAAGCAGAAGTGAAGATAGAAAATGTAGCTTAACGAAAATGGATTTTGACGTCGCTGTGTAGACGTTTCAACGCAGCGGCAAACTATGGGTAAATTGATGGTTCCGGAATATATAGTAATGGGAATATATTCTTTCGTTGCAGAGGAACTAATTTCCTTCCAACAAGAGTTAGGGAAGTCGTACACGAATGATACGTACAAACTGGTGAGCATACTGTTCAAACTTTCGCAGTTATCCCAAAGAGTTGTCTTTTTTTAGTCTTTTTTAAGGAGTGCTAGATTGAAAACCTATGTCCATTGAGTCACAACATGATCATTGAACCCAGAAGGCTGTGTTAGAGATAAAATGTCATTAAGTGGCCACGGCAGTACCAGTTAAATTACATTTCAGTAAGTAGCATCCGGCCGTGTTTACGTGTTCGTAGTTACCGATAGCCAAAAAGTGGGACGTATCGGCGAAAACCGCTTTCAATAGTGTTCTTAGAAATTGCAATTGTTTCCGGACAACTACAGCCACAATTCCCACAAAAAAGAAAAATCGGTGTATGCACACGCACGCACGCACGTTGCGCACGCACAGACGCGGACGCACACACGTGTGCATGAGTGCGTGCGTGCGGGGGGGGGGGGGGGGGGGCTGCATCATTTCTCTAACAAACTGCGCAGCACTTTTAGGGCGAAGCACCTTAGGACCTCGCTCTGTCCCGGGCTTGGCGTCCGTGCACACAGTGTTGCGCATGCACGAGGAGCATTGGATTGGATTGAATGGATTTGATTGGATTGGATTGAAATGGATTGAAATGAATTGGATTGGATTGCAATAGATTGGGTTGGATAAAAGTGAATTGCATCGCATTCCATTGCATTGGTATTGTATATACTGTACAAACGCATTTTCACTCATTTGCATGCGCGAGTGGGCAATGTCATGCGTGGTTTACGGTAAGAACGATCCCCAGTGCTTTGCCCACTCGTCACGATTCACTTCGTGGAGATGCGTGATTTTTCGCCGTACAATTCACTTTTGCAACGCGATTCGCCCACACCGTGCTCACAGGCTCTCCTCGGCATTCACAAGCGTGTCATCTCCGTGAAGAGCGGGCGCTTCGCTCGCTGGCGCTGTTGCCACCCTGCGCACTCGCTGCGGAGCGCACGCGTTTCCACTATCCTCGACCCAGAGGTCACGCGTCCTGGCTTCACTACCGAGACACAGACAAGGCCTTGCAGTGACGCCATCCCTTTTGCTTCCCCTTCAAGTATACATGCGGTTGCGCAGTCCTGTGCGCGCCAACGCTCGAGTACTCCGAAGGCTACCGAGGGCTTCCGCTTTTCCCTTTTGTACGTGGTATGGTTCCAGTTTGGTACAGCTTTGGAGGGTGGGAACGTACGGGCTCAAGAAGACGGCGACGCACCTGGCGCGCGAAGGAAGCGAACCGTATCGCTGTCTCTCGTCATTGGCCCCAATGACGAGCCGCGGAGACAGGAGACGAGCCGTGGCAGCGCAATGGGCCACAAATGTGAGCAACGCGGGCCTGTATACGGGTCGCGCACACGTAAGTGTAGCCGTCGTGGGTCGCGTTCTTAATGGGGTCGCCAAAACGCGGGCGTTCGCGATTACTGCGTGCACGCGACGTGGCTGGCGCAGTAAACTGAATTCAGGCTTATGTAGGCACCAAAGCACTAAAAGGGGCTCTCACTGTAAGTAAGTAAGTATTTTTGAATAAGGCGGACTTAGCCTTGCATAGCTGCCGGCAATTGCTCCGCCTAATCGTCCCCAATACCACATCAAAACTCTCAAAGTCATCACACCTCACTTAGTCCTAAAATAACAGACACACAATGTCACCACACCTCACTTAGTCCTGTGAACTGCAAGAATCCGAGTAGGAGATGAGACACCTCTCTTCGCACAATCCAGTGGTCCCTAGGAAAAATAATGTCCACTGCTCGAAGGGCCATCCTTAACATTTATCAAGATCTGCCAATCATCTTTTGAAAGGGGGAGCACCCATAGTAGCGTACCGCCCACAACAAAAAAAAAAATAAGTTTTCGCAGATTAGGAATCATGTATCCTTCATCTAACGGCCATGTTGGCCGTTCAAACAAATGTAAGCGTGCGTGGTTTAAAAATGGTCCTAATAACAGAGATCCATCCTATTGTAACCATTCTCGGCGCTTAAAATTCATCGGTATATAACTACAACCGCGCCCTCCCCAAACAAAATGTGCCACAAAAGCTCACTTTTGTTAAATGTCGGAACAGATTGCACGTACCGATTCGAATTTTACAGAGCTGCACGCACACCCGTAATGAGTAGCGGAAGCCAGCCCCATGAATTAAGGAACGCAAGCTTGTGTTAAAAGCATTTTGTCCCAACTTTGAAAAAAATCGAAGCCGCTTTCTTAAGAGAACGCTGGTAAAAACGCGAAGTTCTCTTCCATGCTACCTGAGTCAAAGTTAAAGTCTAACATCCAAACTCCCTCGACCGTGTCGGAATGAAGCAATCGGATAGACGTCAACTTATTGAGTAACTGAGGTTCTATTCCCACCACGGGAAGCGTTTTTTTTTTTAATGAGGCGTTTGATGTGTAAATTGGCTTTCCTGCAGTGCGTTCTGGTGCAATGATGGACGGCACCAGAGAGGTATAGAAGGCTTCCCTTTAAAAATTGAGGTTGTAGTGCGATCTTAGGACTGTGGTCAGGCGTACCGATTTTGATGTAGAAGAAGCTGCCTAAGAGTAGTAAAACATATTCAATAATCCTGTCAAATCTTGAGCGTAATGACATCGACGAAGCTAACGTCTGATAAAATTCAATATCAATTCATCGGTAATCATTAGCAAAAGCGTTAACGCTGGCGTTGAACGTCGCAACACTTTGCGCCCTTAGAGGAAGTCCGATTCCTGCATCACGCTGTGCGTATACAGTTGTGGTACAGTGGTAGGATACTTTGTGCCGGTCTTGGTCAACGGGAGTGTCGGGTCGTTCTGACGAACTGGCTCTGTGGCTGCGCCATCAAGGCATAGACAAAACGAATAGGGTGCTTTCGGTGGCTACACATCAGTTGTGGTCGAGTGACGCCAGTTAACCAAACAGGGATTCATGAATTCACTATTGAACGTTTCGGGTGAGTTTTAAAAGACTAATGCAGGCGAACTGCTGTCAAGCACCAAGCAGAATCTACCATACAGGATATGAACAACGGAATGATATAAGTACTCCTCGGTTAATGCAGTCTTTGTCATAACTGATCAGGGAAACATTATGCACAAAACGCTCAGCTTTAGGGCGCGGCGCACAAACTTACGCTGGTAGGAACATGTTATGCTCTTTCAGCATCCAAATGTTGTGCCCTTGGCCCTACCAGGACATCCTTCCGAATGGTAGGAACAGGTGGCCGTTCTTCCACATAAACTATTAATGAGACATTGCGTGACGGCGCTCCTAAAGGTCGCGAATGGCACTTCTGTTCAAACCGGGTTCGGCTCGTCGCTAGCCTGGACTCTCATTGTTTACTTCATCGGGCCGGCGATCTATATGATCCTCTGTATGGTGCAGTAATGCGTGAGCGAAACTTGGACGCCCATAGAACGCATAGGTACATTTCCGTAACGGCACACAGCGTCAGTTTTTCGATGCGAAGCGGTGTGTTCGTTGACAGTTCCCTGAGAGATTCTGTCATGGGCGACGTTGTTAGCATGGGCGGACAACATAAAGGCCCGCCTCGACCAAGTAAATAAGAGGGAGGTCGCGATAGTCAGAAACAGAATACAATCTGATCGAAACCGCCGTACGGGACGGAGGGGAGTCACGCAATGTCGCTTTGGTAGTTTTTTTATGACGTCTTTATTTCTGGTTTGTGCAGGTTATAAACCTTGCGACAGAATGGGGGAATTTATGGGGGAGGGGGAGGGGGCCGCTGTCCAGGTCTTCAAGGTGGGGTGGTCCCGACGTCGGCTGTGCAAAGGAACGGCCGGGTCCTCTCTCGTCCTTAAAATATTGAAGAAAAGCCCGCCAGAGCCGGAGTGCGTCCGATGGTCCAACGTGCGATGGTGGATCTATCCACTCCTTGAGGGTTCCAGGTCGGCGTACGCCGAGAGACTGAAGTGCAGTCTCTCTAACCGCGGTAAAGACAGGGCAACGCCACAAAATATGTTCAGTCGTGCCTCTTGCGGGGCATAACGGGCACTGTGGGGTCACGTATGAGTGCGGGTTGTGCACAATGGCTGCCCGTTACGACTGTTGGGAGGCCATTTCAGGCGTGATCGAGTGCTCAACATTAAATATTCGCACACTCAACGAGCATAAAAAATGCTGTGTGTGTGCGTACGTGTGTGTGCATGTGCGTGTGCGCGCGCAGCGTTTTTTCAATGAAGTTATCCGGTTATGAGAATGGTGCTAGCATCGGCGTGGTTCCCTGATCTGGTTGTCGAGATTCTACCTGGTAGGTAATTTCTAATCTATTTGGCAGTGGTTCGTTCGTATTAATATCTTAGGTGTTCAATACAGGATATTATAAGGTTTATGTGTGCGGTCATATGCTAACATTTTAGGATATACACGAAGTCATGACATGTACAGTCACTTCCAATGCATTATTCTCCATCATACAAATGCACACTGACTTTACGCACGTGATCTATTACCTCAAACAGGTTGCACAAGGTCTAATCACCTGCCAACACACCCACCGGCTCCGTAGCAAAATGTGACCGAAGGTGCTTGTGTCAAGGGGGCCTGGCCACACCAATATTGTAGGCAATGAACCGGGTGACTTTCGGTCGTATAATTGCCCAGCCTCGTCATCACACGCCCATCTCCAAAACAACCCATGGGCCGCACAAATGGCTGCAAAGGAGGACCTTCGGCGCCGAATGCGTGCTTTTATCCCTCCGTCTTCGGTTCTCCTTCCCTTCGACCTGACCAAAATGAAGGAAGTGGTCCAAAGAAGGATTCGGTTGGGGGTGGCGTTCACTCAGGCCCGAACCCACGGATGGAAAGGGGACCACTGAACACGCGGAATTCCGGCATGCTCCGATGCCACTAGATTGGCAGACCTTCAGCACCCATAATGGATCCACGCGCTGGGAGCCGAGGCATTCGAAGAAAAGATGTGATGGTGGCAGGCCTGGGTTTGCAGCGATACACTCATTTCCAGCGGTGACTCCACGGTCCTGCCCATGTGCCTTGCTAGACTATACCCAGGATGCTAAACTAGGTTAGTGAATATAGTTCTCCCTTACTTCTTATTCACTAAGCCGTGAGGATGTGATATCAAATAAACGCCAACATAACAACCTCCTGGGCCTTAACCATGGCAGTATCCTGAAGTTAGTTTAGCATTTAACCCGAGCACTCCATTTGTTTCGCCTTTGTTTTGGCAGCTCAGGATAGTTATTTGCGTCGCAGCCCTGCAGTAAAGGTCCTGGACGACATTTCCACAAGCTTGACCTCTCTCTCTGCAATCGCCGTTTTGTTGCCTTCATCAAAAAACACATCATTAAAATTCGCCTGCAAAACTAGGTTAACTGCTCTTGCCGTCATCTCAAATATTGTATTCAAGCACCATTTTATCGGCTTACGTTCGTATTTTCCCCCCTTTGCTTGCTTAACGTCACTGTGCTTTAACAGTATGTTGTGCTGTGTGCGTGTGATTCAAAGGATGCTTGTACGATTTAATATAAGGTTGAATGAAAAATAAGTTACGCTAAAGTTTTTTTTTTTGCCCTTTGTATGTTCCTTCTGGTACTTCTTGCAGTGGTAAAAAAATGTGCCCGATACAAAAGCACGCAGCGTGCTAAGGCAGCACAAACGTGCCATGCATGCGGGATTGCACCATGCCTCCGTGCGGTCTGTCGGTCCATAATCCCGAGTTACTACTTAAACGGCAGGCACACTAGGAAGCTGTTCGACTGAGGCAATAATAAGCTTTCGAACGGCGACGCTGTCGAGAGGTCCGCAAACAGCCTGCGCCTAATCTCCCCACCCAGTGAATTTCGTTAAGGCAGCGCTACTGGGAGACCCTCCACGTTTCGCTGGTCTGAAGAGCAAAGAAAAAAAGAACTTCCTTCCGATGTTCGTCGATAGATCTTCAGTAAACCATCGTTAAGGCACAGTAAAGGACGAACGCGAGACAGACGACACGACAGAGCACTTCGTCTTCCCCACTTACTTTTCTATATGTTCTTTTTTTGTTCGGATAACAACGAAGCTCAAGGTCTTTCCGGCCATTCTCTGCCCATCGAAGGATCCCCTCTTTGAGTGAGGCGCCGCTTATACGAGCGTAAGTACTGATCTGTCTGTCTGGCCGCAGTTCGATTTTCCCGCTCAGGGTCATTTGAATTAACTATCGCGTTCTCGCTCTTGCTTATATTATTCATTAGTACAGCAGTACAGGGACGAGGTTTGGTGATATTCATCTGCTATTTATAGCATTTACACTGTAGATGTTTTGGGTTTGGCAAACGTCGATTTGAATTGGGTAGGGAGTCGCGTTGTATACAGGGTGATCAAAGTTACGTCGACAGGTATTTTTTTTTTAAATTAGGCGCTTAGATGCACATGCAGACAACCACTACAGTGAGGTTGTGCGCAGGCGGGGACGCAGAATTAGATGGTAATCCTTGATCTCTGTGGCTTAATTAACTAAAATTGAATAATTAACTTTTTAGCGGCTGTGGTAAGCAGGCATGTTTGTATTGTCATTTGGCAGAATTCTTAGCGCATCCATACTCCGAGATACCGAACTGCAAAGTTTTATTGCCGTTCACATGATTACGCATTGCTAGATAGTGAGTACCGGCGCAAAGCTCATCCCTTTTGTGACGTGCCTGCAGTGAACGGTGTTGCGTTTGACAACGGGGTGGACGCGTAGGCAAAAGTGATAACTGGCACCCTTTCACTCTTGGCCGGCGCTATCGCAATATGTAGTAAGCGGAACCGCTATCGAAACACAGAACAAAGGGGAGGAGCTTTGCGCCGGTCTTCAGTGTCTAGCATGCGTAATCATGCGAACAGCAATTAAACTTGGCTGTTCGATATCTCGGAGTACGGATACGCGAGAAGTATTCCGCCAAATGAAACTGCGTAGAAATACGTTTGCACCTAACTTTTCTATACAAACATGCCTGCTTACTGCAGCCAGTAAAAAGATAATTACTTAATTTTAGTTAATTAAGCCACCGACACCAATAGTTACCACCTAATCCTGCGTCCCCCTGAGCGGTGGTAGCGGTGGTGTTCACCTAAAGCTAAACGCTTCATTTCGAAAAAACCTGTCGACTAAAATTTGACCACCCTGTATACACAGATATGGTTGAGTTGTGGGCTTTTTTTACCACTGGAAGTTTGTAAAATACTTGAGCGTCCCGTAATTGTTGAGGTTTCTGACGTTGTAAAGATGCACTTTGCCGGAGTTATATAAAGAAGCTGCACAGAAACAGAAATTCAGAAAGAGAGAGAGAGAGAGAGAGAGAGAGAGAGAGAGAGAGAGAGAGAGAGAGAGAGAGAGAGAGAGAGAGAGAGAGAGAGAGAGAGAGAGAGAGAGAGGGAGAGAGAGAGAGAGAGAGAGAGAGAGGGGGGGAAGGGGAGGGGAGGGGGGAGGGGGGGGGGGAGGGGGAGGGGGGGGGGGGAGACAATAAACGTTATTGCGAGCATCGTAAGGTGGGGTGGGGTCCTCAGTACAGGACACTATAGACTCCTGCTGAAATGGCCCTTTTGCACCAACCGAAGCTGGGACAGAAATTCCGTGAATAGCCTACTAAACCGTAGCATTAATTTCGCCGCTTTTTCCCCGCCGCTTTTCTTCTTCGTGAGACAAACAGACAGAGAGAATAACTTTATTTGGACACAGCCGGGGCAGTAAGGTCGGCGACGTCTTGCCATCCAACGTTTGTTCCCGTCGTCCATCGGGCGGCCGGGCCCCTTTTGGGAGGGGGTCTGGTGCCGTCGGTGAGATTTAGTTTTGTAAAGGCGTATTTGGCCATTGGCAGGCAAATTGGTATAATGTTTCACCGTTACAGTTTTCCTTTGGGCTATTTTCGGCTACAATTATCTGTACTGGGTGGCTATGCGTTAATTTGGTTATACCTTTTCTTTTGATTTTTTCTTACCAGTGATTGTATTGACCCAATTATGACGGTTCAATGTTGTGACTCTACCAGATGAACGTTTTGTGCAGATACTTTTTACAATATTTGCGTATTTTTTTGGTGTCCGGGATTTTTTTAAATTTTTTCTTAACCCGGAACGGGGAATGGAGGGGGGGGGGGGTTGTAGGCTGTATTCGGCTATATTGGGCGACGTTTGGCTCCTTCGCGTTTCGCGTGGTTATATTTTCTTCTTTTGTTTCCTTTATTTTGCATCAATGATGTACAGTTACGCAGTTATTACTGTTAAATTGATCAACTTTTTCAGTTACAAATTTTTGTACAGCTACAAGGCTTTACAAAGGTTAATGCTTCTTTATAGTTTTTTTTTTGTTTTCACGTGCTTTAAAATTTTTTCCTAATCGCTGGAAAGCGGTGCATAAGATAGATCTTCTTGATTTCTTTAGTATATTTCTGTACTGTTCAAGTTTTGTTTAGTTTTTTCATTTACCCCGACAATTATCTTCGTGTACAGTATTAAAATTATTGGGTGTGTTAACTTTACCAGTTATAAATTTTTGTGCTGAGGCACAGCATTGCAATGTTGGTACTATGGGGCACTCGATCAAGAATGCTTGCACATTAACACAGTAGCGCTACTGAATAAATTAATAGTCATTTAGTCGATTGCGATCGTAAAATATTGAAAATCCCCATGAATCCAATTATATTATGTAAGCCTAATTACAAAAGGATTACACATTAAAACAAAGACTGTTGTCCATAGACAGGTAGAATATCTTAAATAAAGCGGGCCCGTGTGTAAGGGCTCCAGACGCCAGCGATGCGTGATGTGTAGAACGCAGGGGGAGCGGCGTTTCTGGGAATTGGGAATGAATGACTTCATGGCAGCTAGCTTGTTAAGAGGGAACGGCCTCTGGGTCACGCCGCTCGCGTGAGGACACATTGTCTCGGGCCTCAGCCGCGTCGTCGCGCTGTTTTGGGCGGCGCGTATGGTGCGACTGTGTGAAAACGTTGGTAGTCCGGCCTCCTGCTCGAAGGGCATTCCGGGAGCTTGGCGGCAGCTGGTTCTGCGGCCCACTGCGTTTTTGTTTAGCGGAATGGCCGGTTGTCCGTCAGTCCGTCATTCGGTCCGTCATTCGGTCCGTCGCGCCGCCGGAGGCGGGGGAGCTTGGAGCTGTCAGACGTTGTTAGACAGAGGTCGATTTATGACGATCGTGCTTCCTTCGTTAACCTGTCAACGCGTGGAGTGAGGGCGTGCGAGGGCGTTCGTGTAGCGGCCCAAGATGGATGCGGGAGATGCGACGCCTGCGGCGGCCGCCATATCCTGTCTTCCTCACGGGTTGATTCTGGCGCACAGTCCAATTAACTGGGCATCGACTGTTAACGGTGGACACCCTCGGAGGCGCGCCGCCTTTCCTTAAGATGGACGGTTATGGGTCTGAGCTGGCTTGGAGTGGCTGTCCGGGCTCGGGCGAAAAGCGGGGGAACATGCGACACACGCCGCATTCGTAGAAGCTTGTCCCTGGCGCTTGCACGTGTTTCCGCGGGTTTCTGAATTGTTGTTGTAGTTGTTTTATTTGCTTTTGACCTTTTCCTTTTTTGTGTGAGGGAGGGTGACCATTGTTTCAGGGGTACGGGGAACGTTGCCCACCGCAGTTAAATTCTCGGATGTGGTAACCCGACCAATCAGATCGCCAGGGATGCTGATTGGCTTGTGTATCGGGGGTGGAGACCACGTCACCCATTAAAACCACGACACACGAGGTCTCGGGGTCGGATCCTCAGGGTTTCAAGTGCTGGGGGTGTCTGAGGCCAGGGTACGTCTCTGACGGGGGTGCTGCGTGCACAAAGGCTTAGCTGACCAGGAACCCCACTTTATTTCTTACTTTATCTACTTAAGTCTATAAATACTTTGTGTATGTACTTGGCTTAAACATACACTTTCAAAACTCTTCTCCAAAGCTCGTCGTCGTACCATCATTACCACACCATCAGACAACAGCGCAGACCATCGGAAGACTTCTAGACGCCACAACATCGGCGCATCAAAGCAAGAAACAACTAAAGAACGCTTACTCGTTGATCAGATAACATTGTGGGTAACCAGCTAATCATAAAAAGCGGAACTTAGCCGCGGAGAATGATGTTATGTAGTAACTTCAACCTATACTTAATGGCGAGCTGCCGCTTCGAGCTTTTTATGTAACTGACAATAAAAGTACTACTGACTCGGACGGAGTGCTTACCAGGCTATAACGCGGCAGCTGGCAGCTTCAGAAAGGAAGATTATGCGGAAGGATTTCGCGCAGAAAGTTTGTGATAACTAGCGCAAGGACAGTGCGCAGCTTTCAGATGTTTTTAATCCTTCTGCAAGCGCAGGTTCCTATGGCGTGGCGGGTTTTGTGTTGGATTTCTTACCAACACTGTTCTATACTGGAGGCGCGCCATTTAAGCGTGCCGCTTGCACCACAGGGCAAGCTACAGCGGCTTTTCGATATATTCTAATAAGCTGGCGCTATGGCCGTGGCGGGCCGGTCAAAGACAATGGAGGTGCGGTGCGACCTCGCGTTCTGCAATTATCCGCGGATTATTTGCCGAGCTCAGGCTAAGCCTCGCTCGGCGGAGCGCGAGCACTACTAATTAGTATCCCAGCTCACGGCACAGCGGCGCGCGGCGCCTGGTTACAGTGATCGCCGAACAACGGCTCTTCTTACAGCGTCCAGTGTTCTAGCCTCGCCATCTCGTCCAAAGCGGACCCATCGCACGGAATTCGCTTGCCCCAATAAATGTGCGTCTGCGATTTAGACGCTATAAAAATTGCTACAATGCGAATATAAACAATGACACAGAAGGGCGACGGGACGAGCGCTGCGTCCTTGTTTATATTTGCGCCGTAGCTATTTTTAAAATGAATTCCCAACTCGCCCAACAGTACATCTCGCTAAGCTTTACAATAAGTTGCCTTGCGGCCGAAGCTTAAACCCCCACATTTCTGCAAAAGTGTGCGAGTGGGCAGCGGGGAAGGTTGGCGCTTAGATTTCATCTTTGTGCGTTGTAGCGAAGCTTTGTAGCTTAACTAGCATTCAAGCTGCTCCAGCACATAGATGCCTCTTCTGTTTAACGCTAGAAAATATACGTACTTCAGTAGACGCACAAGCCTAATGGTTTAGTAAACGTGTTCGCTATACCATCATCAGCCTGTCTACCCCCACCATAGATCTCCAATTATCCCGGTCCTGTGCTAACTGCGACCAATTTATTCCCGCAAACTTCTTGATCTTATCTGCTCATCTAACTTTCTGTCGCCCCCTGCCGACGGCTAATTGGCGTTTTCATAGGAGGTTGTGGCCAATACTACACCAGGGTGGCTAATCCTGCTCTGGTGAGGGACTGCGTTACCGGCAATGGTTGCCGGGATCAGGCCGCACACCAAGCCTCCTTCTGCAATTCCAACACCACGCAGATTTTTTTTTTATCCGGTTGGAATTTCGTGGCACCGGCATTCGAACCACGGTCCTTCTGCACGTGAGGCGGATGCTCTATCTCTACTATAGAAATTAGTGTAATTTAATATACAGGCATATTAATCTGGGTCAATATATTATCCTGGGCATATCATGGCATATTCATCAGCATTCATCAGACACATTCATCTGGGCCATTGCCCAGAGACAAGAAGAAGAAGCAAATGAAAAAAGTCTCATCTACCGAACTGATATGGTACAGCATTTGATGCAATGAATACCCTGCATTTGGGTCACACCTTTTATACAGCGAAGCCTGTGTATGGCTCCCTCCTGGGTATTTCTTCGTGCCGTGGTCGCCTGCAGAATGCGCTTTGCGGCACAGCCAACCTTTGGGTGAATGCCCTGTAGCTCTCAATATAATGTAGTTGTCTTGAAAAAATAGTAATGAAATCGGCCGCGAAGAGGGCTCAACTATTACTCCGTGGCTCATTTTCTTGTCGTAATTAGTTAGTTCGCAGGAAAGTTGTAAACGTCAGAGGATCCCCGTCTGCAGCATGTCAATACATGGACATTTACAGGCGCAATATTATGGTTCTTACGAGATGTGAATGCGAAATCAATAACGAACAGTTGAACGCCTCTGAGTCCTTCTTTTAGTCATGGTTGCGGAGTAGAATGCAGAACGACGTTGGGCGTACGTGCTACGGAGCGTACGGAGCGTAGCGTACGTTCTACGAAGTGTATGTGCTACGGAGCGTATACCACATACACCTCTGCGCGTATGTGCTGCGCCCCGTAGCCAACGGGAGGTTTAGCAGCCGTTTTCTGCAAAAGAGACTATAGACGGTATTCAATGGCGTGGAATGCATGCAGGCAACCAAGTGTGCGCCGCCATATCTGTGGCCAAGCGTCTGTTGCTAGGCGACGTTTTGCGCACGGCCCGCAGATCAGGCACCCCTCTTCTCCTCCATGTAATCGTGTGAGTGCGCTGTCACTCGTTACGTCGGGCTCCGCGGGATGGCGGTAGTTGTCCATGCTAAGCACGACTGCGAAACACATCGACTGTGTTTCACGTTACAAACTCTACCTCACCGAACGCAATGTATTGCCTCGAGTTCAATGTGAGTGCGAATAATAACATCTCTCTTGATGCCACTGTTTAGAACCGGATTGGAACGGGGCAGATGACGCACGCCGGTGTTTTCTTTTCTTTGGCGCGCGGGCGCAGTGGCCCAAGCCGCGCCGTGTCCGTGGCGCATCGGCCATGTCTGTGGCCGATTCGAGTGTTACCAAGCAAAGAAATCGACCGCTAAAATTTTCAACGAATACCACCTATAGCCACGGTGGTGAGCGTCCGCACGCTATGAAACGCCACCAAGGCTATGGACACTCTCCTTACCTGGCACATTGATGCACGTCATCTGGACCTCTACGTACACAGGGTCATCCCACTCCTTCCTGCCATCATTCCTGCGTTCCTCTTCTCTGCAAGATCATTTGGTCAGAGATCAATAATGTGCACCATTTTTTCGGCTAGCCGGACGGGCGTAGCGTACGTTCTTGAATCCGGCGAAAGCTCCTAAAACTAAATGCTCCGCGTGCAGACGCGGAGTTACAGACGTGGACTCAAACGAGCATCTGCCAGTGTAGCAGAGCGCCAATTAAGGGCTCAACGCGCGCATACCTGACTAGCGCCTTACAATGGAAAAATTATTGACATTCAGTCATGCTGACGCGACCGGACAGGGTAACTGTTAAATTTTAATGATGATAGAATTACTAACTGAATGACACATGCGCTTTGAATGCTACAGTAATGTATTTACGAGTGCTCTAGCCGAGGTGCCGTCCAAATGAGTGCAAAAGACAAAACACTATTGTTTCCAATTTGCAATTTTGTGTGTTCCTCACTCAATAGACCCTTTGCAAAAAGGCGGGCAACACTGAGAATTCAGCGGTGGTAACACTGGTGGTGAACGCGACGACACCATTAGAAAGGAAGCAGGTCGTAGCAACGCCGTTGCGGTTGCACGTTTTCGCCCACGGCTTCACGAGTCTGTTGCCCCACGAATCTGTTGCCCCATCGCCGTAGTCATATTTCTCTCCTAAAGTGTTTTGCGCTACCTTTCGAAGATTAACGCTGGTCAAGTCGCTTCCGCTTATCTACCCCGCTGCACAACGGCTCGTCTGGGGCGAGTCGAGACGTACCCTTCTTTTCTCCTATTTCTTCTGTGTTTGTTCCTTCCTCTGAAATCCTCTCAACCCGAGCAGAGGCAGTCGCTGCCTCTGCTCGCTGCTGACGCACGCGTGCGACCATTACTCCCGCATTAGCACCGCATTCACTGATGGAAAAATTAAGCGCCGCAAGTACATGCGCTGTGAATCGCAAACATGACCTCTATCAGACATCAAATCAGTTTCATTATGCATGCTTTGGTCATTTTCGCGAATAGTTTTGAAAGTTTGAACATACGCAAAGTGAGCGCTCAGCAGAGACGGACCCTTCATGGTACGTTCATAGCGGCCAGCCGCCGCTACCACGGGGCAAGGGCGCATCAATTAAACACAATTAAAACTCGACAACCAAACAAGGAGGCAGCGCTAAGGCTATGCTTTATTAGCAACAAATCCTACCTTTGCTTGCTGCTGTTTGTCAACACTGACGATGGCGTAACGTAGGACTCTATGCTGACGTATGATCGCTCGTACTCGTAGGACCTTTCAGTGGTCGACCTCGAAGAATAAAAATCTTGAATATGCCGCTCTTCTATCGAAGGAAGGGCGGCAAAGTTATTTTCCCAACCTGCAGTGGGAAACACCACTTCGTGGGACACGTATGCAATTACGTGGACGGTGGACGGTAGCTACTCCATAGAAACTCCGTGCTCGCAGCCTTTTCGCTTTCTTTCTAATGGCGGCGCAGCGGGTGCACAGTGTTGCCAGAGTGGCTTGCTGCTTTTCCGCCAACGATTTGGCTATTTTGCAAAGGGTCTATTAGCCTAATAAAACTCGAAACGACTACAGGTTTATGTTACTCGACAAAACATGGTGCTGTTGGTTTCAGGGTGGCTTTGTGCTGTTGCTGGAATGCCTTAGTACCGGTGGCTTCGTATTATTCGTATTCAAACTGCGACTGATAATTATCCATGATGCCTCCTGTTGTAAAACTTCGCATGGTTTTGCAGCCGCTCTAGCAATCCAACGTCATGCAATTTTTTAGGGTAGTGCGGATAAAACACGGCATTCAGCCTTTTTTTTTGTAGCCATACTCTTCCTGTACAGTCCCGTGTGTTAATTGATGACGAAAATTCGAAACTGTATGCTACTCCACGGCAAAATAACAGATAGAAACAAGTAAAAAAAAAACTCGGCGTAACGATAGAGCCATCTTAGAAGCCAACTGTTGATTGATTGATTGTAGGGTTTAACGCGCCGACGCAACGCAGGCGATGAGGCGCGCCGTAGTGGAGGGCTCCGGATTAGTTTTGACCACCTGGGGATCTTTAACGTGCGCTGAAATCTAGTACACACGGGCGTTTTTGCTTTTCGCCTCCATCGGAAAAGCGGCCGCCGCGGCCGGGAATCGAACCCACGACTCGTGCTCAGGAGCGCAACGCCATAGCCACTGAGCCACCGCGGCGGGTGAAGCCAACTGTTACAGGTTTTTCCCCCCACAGATGTTTACATTAGATACGTGGCATTAGTGACGAAGTTGGCCTCACCGCAAAGCGTAATCTGGTGACGGACCACGACAGTACGAAATTCGAGAAAGGAGGCAAAAAGAGCTTCGCTGATAAAAAGCGTTCATTCTGAGCCTGGCTCAAAACAACAATTGCATTGTCATCGCAAGTTCGGGCTGCGAAATGTGCCCAAAAAGGCACGCTTAAAACGATGACGGTGATGCGAAAAACAAACAAACTAAAGAAACGAGGAAAGCGGAGGTAGAGCGGGCACTATCAAGTCCCACGAGACTTGAAAACGTTACTGATAAACAACCATCCCCATCAGCCTATCTACGGCCACTGCAGGGCAATAGCCTCTCCCATAAATCTCCAATTATCCCGATGATGTGCTAACTTCGACCAATTTATGCCCGCAAACTTCTTGATCTCATCTGCCCCTCTAACTTTCTGCCGCCTCTGGCCACGCTTGCCTTCTTCAGGGATCCGCTCTGTTACCCCTAATGACCAACAGTTATCTTGCCTTCGCATTACATGCCCTGCCCACGCCCATTTCTTGTTCTTAATTTCTGCTAATATGTCCATAACACGCGTTTGTTCCTTGACCCACTGCGCTCTTTTCTTGTCCGTTAACGTTACGCCTACCACCTCCCGTTCCACTGCTCGCTGAGTCGTCCTCAATTTTAGTTGGACCCTCTTAGTGAGCCTCCAAGTTCCTGCACCGTGAGTACCGGTAAGAAGCAGCTGTCATACACTTTCTTCTTCAGGGACAATGGTAGGCCGTCATTCATTATCTGAGAATTACTGCCGAATGCACTCCACCTCAATCTGATAAACAGTAACCAATTACAATTGAAATAATTCACTGTAAAAAGTAAATGATTTCATTTGTAATTACATCGTTTAAAATATTAGAAAAATGACTGTAGACTAATCGATCACTACCCACGCAACTTTTCATACAACTTTTTTTATGACATACCGCGTAGAAAAACATATAGCCTGGCATAAATAGCGCGGCCGCTGGTAAATCCATATCAGGAGAATTGGCACCTGCACGTACGTACCTCAAATTTTCTTTTAAATAGTCAGTCAAGTGGTTCACGCTTCCGTGCTAAATTTCAAAGCGCAGTTACGCTTCTGTGAGAATTAAGTACAACAGTTCTAAAAATGTCTGTGACGGACCGATTACAGTGAAAAAGTTAGTGAATTACTGGAATCATTAATATTTAAAGGAAGTACTTCAAGGGTTGGAAAAAGTCAGTAAAGTGTAATTGATTTCAAGTAATCTATTGCTTGTAACGCCTTACATGGAGGTCTGGGTGCCACTGAAATTCCTGGCAAGCGCCACATACACGTGCATTGCCACCCATATCAAATTGAGAGAGAGATAGAGAGAAAAAAGGTGAAAGGCAGGAATGTTAACCAGGCTACGGCCTAGTATGCTATCCTGCACGGGGGAAAGGAGAACAATGAGGAAAAAGAGGAAAACAGAAAAAGAAGGTGAGAGGTACAGACATAGTGTAGAGTGACGTGCCCAGCGGTAGTAGGACACTATAGACAAAAAAGTTCAGACAGTTCGTAGAGAGTAGTCTTTCGCGCTAGTCTTTTGTACAATTTATTCGTTTTTAGAAAACACAGGAGCGCTTTTGTCGCCTTGTGCGTAGATGACGAAGAAGGCCAGTGGCCCAGGATTGTATCATCAGAGAACTGGCGCCGAGAGTCTAACTTAGTCGCAGTTCTAAAATACCCTTATAAGACGACGTCTTCTACGCTCCTACGTGTAGGACCGTCATTTGCTGTCCCACACATTTAGGTGTTGCGCTAGTGGGGCACGGGCTTTTTTTTTTTGCATAGTTGGCGCGTGTGGCAGGGGAAAACGTGCCGTTAGAAAAAGCTGCTGCCATGAACGCGATCGGAACAAGCTTGTAGTGGGATCCCGTAGGTTCGAAAGGTGATCCAACCACATTCCTGATTAAATAAATAGAAATTGGCCGCGTATCTGCTCCTTTCGTTGCAACTGTCGACAAAAGACGATAGATCTTTGTCGACATTTGCCAAGTAAATGCCTCCCTTCGCTTTCCCGCTCCCCTCTCATGTTGTCCCTCTTGCGTCGCGCTCCTCCCAAGGTAAACACGCTAATGGTTTGCTCAATTCAATTTATATTTACCGCGTTCCACTGCTCCAGGCGGGGTGCCTCGATGCCAGCGCTGCCGTACGGCGGAGACGCGGGTGATTCGAGGCGCCCTATTTCAACGTTTTAGAACCGCGTTGCCCTACTCCACGTGCGTTCCAAGCAGAACGTGGAATCTACCTAGGGGAACCTCCCGTAACTGTTGCCGCTGGAATTCTTAAAATGCCGACAGAAGCTGTAGTGGCGCGGGCGACAACAGGCGACATAGGAATTTTTTTCTGCATTAAATGTAGTATTTCATTTCGCAACAAATCAAGCATCTATGAATATTTTTATAAAGGAGCACTGTAAATATCCGTTGCGCATTAATTTTCTGCCTTATATTTGCGTCAAGTGTCGTTCTCGCTCAACAATGTTGACTAGTATGAACATGTAACCGGACATAGACATTTATATTTCGCTGTGAGTAATAAGACTATCGCGCAGACTTCGTTTCACTTTGGCCGGGTAGAGCTGAATCGAGTCACATAAAGACAGACTGACAAACAGACACACAGACAGACCAAAATTGCTGTGTTTAAGTAGCCCAAGAAAGATTATCGTCTTTAAAATGGTATTCCCAAAGTAGATTAACTTTTAACTCTCTTCATCGTAAAAGGACGCAGTGAAATGTAAAACAGCCCGTGGAAGGTAGACTTGTAAACTCCCAAGGTTAATCTTCCTGTTGCAGCCGTTCGCTCACCTTGCACGTCTCTTCGCAATATCAGCGACCCGGAAGGAGACGGGAACTGGAAACACGGCGGACACAATGAGGCCCTTCAGCTCGTTATCCAAAGCCTGTAACCGGCGCGGCCGAAACTCGCGCGCTTTTGCTTGTCATTCAATCGGATGTTTAGGCGTACCTGCTTCCGGAAGCATAATAAAACGTGTCTTGCTACCGACGCTGGCCTGCGTGGACGCGAGAACCTGCTCGCGGCGCACGGGTGACCGCTTTGCTTTGCATATTTGAAGTAACTCCTTTGGGCGCGTAATCGGCTCAACGCGGAAACGTGCGGTGCGTTGAATTTATGATTCCGCATGCGATAACAGGCGTATGCCCTCAAGGTAGCAGTTCGTGCTACGCGCTTTTTTGTTTCTCGGGTATCCACGACTCGTCGCAGCTCATAAATGAAGAGAAATGGCAAACATAGAACGGAGGTATGGCGGATAAATGACTCCGCGCAGCGGTAACAAGCAGGTCAGCTTAGATTACATTCCAGTGTCCCCGGAAAATGAAGACGGGTGAAAACGGATAGACAGCTCAGGAAGTGTCGGAAAAAGGCTTATTTTATCTTTTTGGGCAAACACCGAGACACGTGCCGTCGGAGGAAGCCGTTTGAACGACGAACTGCTGAAGGCCACCCCAGATTTAGTTTGGAGGGCTAAATAAAGAATGTCGAGGGAAAAAGGAGATTACGTCGAAGTAATCGGCTTTATGAAAACCAAGATACACAAAACCAAGCACGAAACAGATGGAAAGAAAAGAGAAAACTGGGTAGCTGGTGAGAAAAAAAATAAAATACGGCCTTGGACAAAGGAAAAATGGCGGCAAGAGAACACGGAAAAGTGAGAAAAACAGGAAGGGGATGAAAGAAAAGAGGAATAAAGAAAAGATAGAAATTTCGAAAAATAACGCACACCCACAAGAAACTACACAGCAACCGAAAGATAACAAAAAAATACGTAAACATGACAAAGGCGCACCCAAGAGGTTTTGTAATATACCATACTATATTATTTAAAGACCGATGCCCATCAGAACTTTGCCCTAATGCTGAAGAGATTGAATATTTAGTAGAGAATGCATTGGTTCGCATTTGTCAATTAATGAGGGGCACGTTTAAACAACTGCGAAAAGTGGTATCCCGCGTTAAAGGTATGGCGTCACAGAAGCGTACCGAAAGTGAAATAAATGAGCAAAATCTTGAACGCAAAAAAGCCCATCAAGACATTCCCACGAAGGCAGCATTTGGTGCGGATACAAAGCTAACGAAGCTGATAAACCTGTTTGGACAAATATCAAGGCAATATTGATCAGGGCCCTGGAAAATGTTACATAATTGCTACGCCAATTCCGCGGAATTGGCTGCAGTGGAGCGCTAAATTAATAGATAGATGAAACGGGGAGAAGGACCGCGTGGGAAGGAAAGGAGGGAAACTTTTTGTGATTTGGACAGCTCAGCCTGGCAGCGAGCTTGGCTTGCTACACTAGAGGAACATGAGTGGGGCGAAAATGAGTGAAACAAGCGAAGACACAAAGACGCACACAGCACTAACAAACGCAGATAAGCACACAAAAAATGGTCGCGTATCTGCTCCTTTCGTTGCAAATGTCGCCCAAAGACGATAGTCGACATTCGCCCCTGCCAAGTAAAGGCCTCCCTTCTCTTTCCCGCTCACCTCTCATGCTGTCCCTCTCCAGTCTCGTTCCTCCCAAGATAGCACGCTAGAGGTTTGCTCAAGTCAATTTAAATTTACCGCGTTCCACTGCTCCAAGTCTGGTGTATCGATGCCAGTGCTGCCGAACGGCGGAGACGCGCGTGAATTGAGGAACCCTACTTACAACGTTTACAGAACCACGTTGCCCTACTGCACGAGCGTTCCAAGCGGAACGTGGATCTCACCGTGTGGAACATTTCGTTGCTATTGCCGTTTGGCTTCTTAAATGCCGTCAGGAAGTAGCGCTGGCAACAGCAGGCGACGGTTTCTGGCGTTGATGTAGTATTTCATTTGCTATCGCAAAGCATCCATGAATTGTTTAAATAAAGAAACACTGCAAATATCCGTTATGTATTGACTTGCTGCCGTATATTTGCGGAATGTCTTGTTCTTGTTCAACAATGTTGACAATTATGAACACTGACACCGGACTTAGACGTTTAGGTTCGGCTGTGAGTATATAAGACTATTGCGAAGCATTTGTTTTTCTTTGGCAGGGTGGCTGAATCGAGTCACAGACAGACAGACAGACAGACGGTCATACAGATAGTCCAAAATTTCTGCGTTTAACTAGCCAAAGAAAGGCTATCGTCTTTAAAACTCACTGCCGCAGGAACGCACACGCAGCACACGCAGAGTAGTAAAGTAAAGGGAAACGTTCACAGAGTTTTTTTTCAGGCAGGAGTCACGGAGAGATGACACCAAAGCCCTTGTAGTGCGTGTCACCCCGGCAGATAAGTGCCATGGTCTGATGACGTCGCTGAGTTTCAGCAATGGTTCAGCACGCAGTCCCAAAATTTTATTCGTGGTTAGCCGTGGAGTAGCAAAATGAGGGCGTACGCACAGCACATGCTCGATGTCCCCGCGAACACTGCAAGCGCGACAGTGAGGGGAGACAAGTCGCCAAGTCCTGTGCAAGTAGTGGCTGGTAAAAGCGACGTTGAGGCGAATGCGGTGAACAATTGCTTTGTCGCGCTTTCCCAGGCCAAAGACCATTCGTGCAGACCATTCTAGTAACGTCAATCTCGTGTGAGTTCGTATTGCAGGTAAGAAAAAGAGGAATTCAGGGAAAGGTGCTGTGGCGCGGTCTTAAACTCCACGGCTTAGGTGGCCAGTAAAATTTAAGCTATAGTAATACTTTAAAATGATAGGGTGTGCTGCCCCGTGAAATACACAAATGCGTGCAGCAGGTAAACACCTGCAGAGGGCTGGAACATGGAAGCTATTTTAGGCCTTCAAAATCGAAAACGCCCGTGTCTTCGAGATTTCGGCGCACGTTGAAATATCCCCAGGTGGTCAAAATTAGTCTGGGGCTCCCCGCGACTGCGCGCCTCATTGCCTGTGTAAAGTCGGCGCGTTAAACCTCATGACCAATCAGTCATTTTAGACCGTTGCTATTTATGCTTTGCATGGCAGGGTTACAAAAGACGCTGGAGGAAAATCAATCTGGTAGAGCGTGTTATTCCGGAGACGTTGCAGATAGATATGACGTTGTTCTTGTGCGGATGGTCAGAAAGATGCGCAACTGCTCGTGTATTTGTGGTCCAGGGGCCACATTAACCTGGCAAACTGGCGCGCTAATCCAGAAGGCCTGAGATAGCTCGCTCCCGAGTTTTTAGCTGCCCGAGTTAACAAAAGAGTGATAGTACAGCATCCGATAAACCGAAGTAACAGCCATTTCGTGCGCTCTGGACGTAAAAAAAAAACGGCGTTTCACGGAGTTCGCTTCGCTGAGACGTGAAATGCCATTATTTAAAGATATTACGACAGTTGCGACAACAACCTGTACGCGGCCTCATTTACTTCAAGATGTGGTGTAAGTAAGTTCAAGCCGTTGCGCACGCCCTACTCCAATTTATGGAAAGAAGTGTATTTGCTATTGCGTTTTGGAGGGCACGGAAGAGAAATACCACTGCTACGGGTTTACTTTAACTACAGCATGCACGAAGTTCTGCATAGAACGATGCGAAACTCGGTGGTTATACAGTCAACGCGGTATCTATTGCTTTTATATACACCTACTATAACCGTAGCCCGCTTCCTTTCTTCTTTAAAAGTCTGCATTTCTTTTTGAGACTGCGTGTTATTCTCGCAGGGAAATGCAAAAACAATGAAACGATGAGAAAACGAAAGAAGCGCCGCATTCTGGTTGCCAACGCAACGGAGAATACGCGATCAGCAAGGAAAATGCCCTCAGAGGGCCCATACACGTACACGTCTCTATACTGACTGCGCGCGACATGACAGAGACAGATGACGTAGTTCCCACGCTTTGCCAGATGTGTGCTTGCTTATGCGGCCGTTGCACGGCCTCGAGTGCGAATTATCGTATATTGCAGTCGAGTACCACATAAGTGCGTTACCCGGTAAAACGGCCGATATTACCACCCTTGAGGATTGTTTATTTCCAATTTAGTTTTGTTTTGCTCACAGTCGTTTTTCTTTACACGCGCGGAAAACTGCATTTGTAGGAGAGCGGTGGAAACCCACCTGTACGACTTCAGTTTTTCATGCGAATCCGGGTACCAGGTTACACTGCAACCGTAACTTCCGCAACTTCTTTCGCAACCGTAGATCGTTTCCTTACACAAGGCACAGTTAATGGAACACTGACGAAATGCTCAAGTTCGACAGTTGTTTACTATTGAAAGTACCAATTTTCGTTTTATTCAAAAGGGACGTGAATCTGAAAAAGTCAGCGTGGAAGATGCATGGTCGACGATGCCTGAACGGTAAAAAATACGTAACTTAGAAATGTGACTACACTGCGCAGCTGTGTAGTCACATTTCTCTGATGATAATCTCTCTGATGATAATCACTCTGATGGTAATCTCTATTTCGGGATAACGCGGTGAGCGAAATGTTAAGGATGGAGGAACAAGGAACTAGATACACGAGCGCTGACTTCCAACTAAACCTGATTACGGAACTACTACGATTAATCTCATGCCCTCTTTCAAGACAATGTAAAGAATCTGCAGAAATTCAGAGGATTGTCTACTGATGCGTACCATTCTGAGGCCGCTTCTCTAGAGTGTGAGTACTTTACAGCCAA